>NC_092439.1:6095482-6282982 GCF_036169615.1 Heliangelus exortis
TCCAGTTTTTAAGTTCTCTATACTTTCTTCCTTTGATTCTCCCCCAGCACCACCTGCAATAACAGATTAGAACATAATTTTGAGTTTGCATTAATTACATTTAGTGACACTGAAAATTTGGTTTTATTATAGCTGAAATTTTATTTTTTAACAGAATACCTGAGCATGTGAATATTTTTCACAGGTAAAATAAAGCGTTCTTTGACACACTTTGTCACTTCCAGAATTTCTGACCTCTGACTCAAAAATAAGATGTTCTGGGTTGGACCTAGGCTGCATTGGTTAAGTTTGTGACCAAGGTGCTGGAGACCTACGTTCAATTAATATTTAATTGCAGACACTCTAGATGAATTTTCAGAAGTCTTTCTATGTTTCCCCTTTTTTTCACATGAACTGCAAATAATTTCCTTCCTTTTAATAGAATGCAGGAATAATTGCAGAAGCACTATTTTGTTGCTTGTAAAAGATGAAGGTAAACATACAGGTATCACAGACAGTCCAATGGATGTGTGAAAATTGGGATAGTAGTCAATGAAACAAACTTTTCCAGTCAAGAGATCCATTCACTGTGGAAGGTCCTTGGCCCTTCAAACAAAGATCAGTCATGGCACAAGAAATCTCAGTTTTGAAGCTTTTATCAAAAATCCCTGCCTGACGTGGTTGTAGGAAAAATAAGACCAGAGGTAATGAATTAATGAACCTAGACAAAGGAAACAATGACAGAAACAAAATTGGAATAGATAAGAGCAAAAGAAAGTAGAAATTGAGTGGCACTAAACATTTAGGAACCAGGGAAGGAAGAAGATAGGGAAGACAAATAAGGCTCAGATGTTAACCACGAAATAAACCAGAAAATAATTAATAGGATCAAAGAGGCCGGTGGCTGGACACTTAATCAAACACTGGATTAGAAGAAGCCAATAAACCACAGCCATCTCAGAAAATCCAAATACTATCCAAAATATTTGAGATAGGAGCTAATTAATGCCAGGTCATGCTTGATACAAAACACAGAGCTTCCTTGCAAAGTGGAGGAACTGATAAGTTGGTTTTGAAATAAGTATTTGTCAGAGGTCAAACAGTACCTGAAGAATATTGAGGTTGATCATCAACATACTGCTAGCCTTTAGCAATATATTTAATTACCTAAAAAGACCTAAAAAACATACACTGAAATCTCCTATTATTGCCATTATTCATTCACTATCCCATTCCATTTTAAACAGGATGCTTCTGAAAAAGTAGGAACAAACCAGATTTGTATCCCTCAGCTCTCCTCAGCACAAGAGAATTTACATTAGACCTTGAATACTTTCCTTAAATCCACCTGTCACCTTAGTTACTTCAGGCTCTTAACTGCTTTTAGTGTATCTTGTCTTTATATAGACCACAGAAGGGAAAAAACACAGAAGATGTATCATAACATATATACAGGGAATTATGGTGAGGATAGACTTTCACAAGTACATATGTACATATGAATATATAAATCAAAAAGCAGAACTGCCTGCCTAAATCAGGAAAGCCAAAATATGGAGCATCCTTAAACAGGGCTAAATGAATGAACCTTTTAAAATCTTTAAAATTTACCTTGGAGCTAAGTGAAAAAACACTTTACTTACCAACAATGTGGGAATCCAAATCTCTGTTCTGCATTGCAGTGGAAGCTCTTTATGGTCCGTGCCTCTTCATCATTAAATTTAAGGCATTTCTGCTTTTCTGTGTCAGTGATACTAGATACCACAGAACTACAATCATGTTATTTAAATTTGGGATTTAAAATTCTTTTCAGGAGATAATTAAATATTTTATGCCAAATAAAGCAAAACAAATCAAATCTGTTTTTATCACTTCAAATTTTGAAAACATTTGAATGATATAAACCTAGAATGAAATAAAATCAAAACAAACCTTTTTCTACAACAAAATAAAGGAAATACCTAGAGGCAGAAAAAAAGCAACACATCTACATTAAACTAAGTGCTGTTCTGCTGGTATTTTAGGTGAGATGATGAAAAGAGTGATTTAATTAAGCCTCTTCAAAACATAGTTCTAATTTATTGTTAATTTACTCCTATCAATCCTTCAAGATTATAAAAACACACACACATTCACATTTTGAGGACACTTCCTCTCTCAAATAAAAATACAAAATAAACAGAATTTTTGGAAGTTGCTGTAGAATTTCTCTTACCAAGCTAAAGCAAAGAATAATCAAACTCCCTGCCTCAATACACCAATTTAAGTGTAATGCATAGTCTTTCAAAACCTGGTATATCTTGTTAGTTGTAGCACTTTCATTTCCAGCTTCTCACAGACTTTGTTTTCTCTCTAAGACAGTAATTTTATGTTTCCAGTCAAATCACCCAAGAGCATTACTTGTTTGCAGCTGCTATTTCAGTATGAAATTCCTGTGATGCTAAAAGTGGGCATGTTTGTGTAAATACTCTTGAAAAGTAAGGAAACTGCAGATAAATGAAAGCAGCTGAATGATAACAGCAGGGATAGAAGAAGAAAAACCCATTAGTGAATTCATTAATTTTTACCTTTGGCATTTAGTGCTTCTGATTAATGGCTTTCCTGTAGACTGCTATTTTCCTCTCAGATATAAACATGCAAAATATGTGACATATAAGAATAAAGTGTTGTTCCTATTTGTGTGTATCCAAAATTGCTTAGATATCCAAGATGAAGTCAAAATGCAGACAAATAAAATAGTTAATTTTTGCACAATTTCATCTTATGAAGAAGGACAGCTCCAGAGCCCACTTGCATCTATAAAGTATAAATATGCATCTATAAATAAAAATGTTTTGTTTCCCACCACCTGGGTGCATTAAAAAGCATACATGACAAGGTCTGCTACAGCCCATGGAGGCTGAGGAAAAACAGCCTGTAAAGCACCACAGAAGTCATCAACAGGACAAAGAGGTTCTGTATCCAGTTCTGGACTCCTGAAAGCCATACTGGAAATATTGGAGAGGGGGCACAAAGATTACTAAGGGGTGGGAGCACCATGCATATGAGGAAAGGCTGAGAGCTGGGAATGTTCAGGCTGTGGAAGGGAGGGCTCAGAGGGAACATTTATGTACCTAAACGGCTGAAGGGAGGCTGCAAAAAGGACAGAGCCAGGCTCTTTCCAGGGGTGCCCAGTGACAGGACTATAGGGAACGGTCACAGAATGAAACACAGGTGCCATCTGAACATCATGAAGCTGTTTTTCACTGGGAGGGTGACTGAGCAGTGGCAGAGATTGCCCAGGGAGGTTACAGAGTCTCCATCTTTGGAGATGACAGAATCACAGAATCATTCCATCAGGTCCAACCATAACCTCACCCTGACAACTATTAACCTAACTCTACAAAGTCCAGTGCTGAAATCATGTCCATCAACACCACTCTTTACATCTTTTAAACACCCACAAGGACTGTGATTCAACCACCTCCCTGGGCAGACTATTCCAGTGTTTTATAACCCTTCCAGTGAAGAAGTTTTTTCTAATATCTAAAAAGAAGTTTTTATCTAATATCTAATATCTAATATCTAATAAATATCTATTATCTAATATCTCACCTGACACAACTTGAGGCCATTTCCTCTTATTCTATCACTTGTTACTTGTGAAAGGAGACCGACCCCCACCTCATTACCACCTCCTTTCATACATTATGCCCACTACAGATTTGTCCTTTCTTTTTATAGCTTGGCCAGATTCAAAGCTGCTGTTTTCCATTGTGGATAAGTAAGACATCACCTTCATCTCCTTATTCTTCTACAGAACTGATTTTCTTCAGGGGTATAACCTTCTCCCATTAGTTTGTTCTCCTGTGACCTATCAACACCTCCTGCATTTCTGAGGCTGAAATCTCCAGTCAGTTTCTGACCTAATCTTCCCACACTTAAGTTACCAGTTTTCCTGCCTTTTTATACTTAACTTAAGAAAAAAGTATTTTTCTACAGGGCAAACTACATATCCATGTGGATAAACCTAGTTACCAACAGTCTTTTCATTGAAGACTAATTAATCATTAAACATATATATTAAAGGAATACCTTAATACCTTAATAGGTTATTCTCAGAAAAAAGAAGAAAAAATCCCACATATTTTAGTGTAAATTACTTCAATCTAAAGTTAGGATTATGTAAAATATTTTCCCTATTTAGTGCAGAGAAGTTTTCAAATAGTGGCAAAATGGGAAATAAGACAAATAGCACATATACTTCTCTATCCAACTTCTCTTTCCAGCATGCTTGGAACTTCACAGAAGCAGAGGCAGGGTATAGAGAATGTCACATGGCAGATACTAATTGTTACGATTAAGGTCTAACAAGCAGGATTCCCTGCTGCTCTGAGAATGTCTCTGACTTTTGATCCTGACATCTGTGTCTTACAAGAATTTCACTCTGCTCTGACATTCCTTCTGATGTTGATCCAGGAATTAATGGATTGTGAAAAAGCTGGCAGGATATCATTTAAAAAATAGAATTCTTGGTGCACAACTGATGAAAAGGTATCAGAATTCACATACTTTGTGTCTGATACCATACACTGTGTCTACACATACATGCATTGGGTATGAAGCAATAGCTCAAAACAGAGGACAGGAAATAATATTTAGAAGGAAGCAAGAGCTTCATTTTCTTCTCATTTACAGTATTGCTATTGTACATCTTCAGGATGTTACAAGAAAAAAATCATCAATGATGCTGACTAATTCTGTGTAATGGAGATTCAATGTTTTACAGTGCCAGCAAGTAAAATATATTATGATTACTTCTGAAATACTTTAAAACTTTCTGAAGAACCCTTTGAGAGAGCAGGATCAAAGAAATCAATACAAATTAAGAAAGAAGTTTCAGCAGGGCCAGGCATAAGCATGCTTAGTGTGACAATTGTCACCATCATACCATTACATCCTGGACATATATTTAAGCCATTTCATGCTAAAATGGTTTTGAGTTTAAAGGACCCATGAGGCAAAAGAAACCCTACAAACTTTAAAATATTTAATACCAAAAGCTAAACAAACTGAGATTTTTTTCTAGATGTGCTTAAGACTGAAGAATTACATACGGAATTGAAATTTTACACATCAGAGAATATTGCCTTGTATTTCATGGTTCTGGATAATTACTAGATGCCAGTGGATAACTTAAACATAGCTTAGAGTCACTGACATTAATGTGTGACAGGCAGCATTACAGAACATATTCAGCAATTTTAAATTAAAAAGTAGGATGATATTTGCAAAAAAAAAGAAAAACCCCACAAAAATATAATTTAGGATTATCACAGCAGGAAAGAAGCAGTGCACTCTTTAAAGTAAAAAATGGTTTTTGGTATGAAATGAAAAGAAATGGAAAGAAATATAAAAGTAAGCATTCAACAAGTTAAAACCTATAACTATAAACAATAGTAAATTGTTTAATATTGTCAGTTATAACGCATTAAAAAATACATGGTTTATATAAAGTATAATATAAATACATATAATGTTTATATAATGTTATTTATATGATATATGGACTTATGGTTTGACCACCTCCTCAAGCTTTTAAATCAATCACTGACATCATTATTTATTAAGTAAAAAATCTGATATTTGCATCTGTATTTCATAGGTTTCAATGTTTTACCAGAATTTCTTACAACTCAAATGCATACCATATTTTGACACAAGTCCAGATCCAAATGTTATTAATAAATAAATGCAATTAAAAGGTTAAAATACAGTCTACCTAGTTATTTAGCCACTCATACATATAAACAATACTTGATTTAGGGAGAAATAAATTATCAAAAATAGCTAAGACGTAACAGGAATCAATGTATGAAAAGTCACTTGAGATCTCAGATATTAGAAAACAATATGTGAGAAAAGGTGACATAAAAGTTGCATGTATCTTGCCAGTGCTTATTACAACTCTGTTCTTCAACTACACAGAATTTACAAAATTTTAACAATACCAGCATTCTAACAAGATGCAAATAAATGTCCTAAGCAAGAATAACTTTAATAGACTATGAATGTTTTTTTAAAAAATACATTATCAAATACATTGTCTGGTTACTGCTTTGTTTTAAGGGAAATATACATGCCCTTAAGCACTAATATTTGTATTATATATGTGCAATGCCACTTAAATTTACTGTTCTATTTTTCCTTAAGAGTTCTAGAATTCATTTGGGAAAAAAAATATAGTAAATAGCACACAGATGAGAACAATGAAGAAGTAAAAAAGTAAAGTGAATAGTTAAACAGAGAAGGCTGGATCACATTTAAGATGGGAAAAACAAAAGGCAAAGCTTGTGAAATCTGAAAAAGTAAGGTAGGGGTGTGAAAGTGTGATGTGTGACAGGTGGGGTAAAATGAGACAGTTGGGAGGAAAGAAATAAAAATGAAGAGCACAAATTAGACAAGACATTCATTTTAAGCCCTTAACAGGCTGGATCTCATCGTTGTCATCAGACAGGAAATGTCAGAACTGGCACATTTGGTTTTTTATGCTTTTTACTTGTTTTAAAAAAAGCCTGTGTCTTACAATACATAAAAAGTCTATTTGCTCTGAAGAAAAACACATCTCAATTTGTTCCTTTTTTCTCCTACTCAGCCTTTAACAAACTTCAGTTCTATTATATTGGAAACTACAATAATTATAAGGTTTAATCCTTCCATTATATTTTGATTTATTTTATTTAATACCTGAATAGAAGTTAAAATCTTTGAAAATAACTAAACTTTGCACTTATAACTACAGGTGGATTTCTGGAGGAGGTGACTATTGCATAAGATGTGTAGCAAGTGCTATCTCACAAATACAAACAAATCCTATGAGTAAAGTTCAGAATTTTTGAAAGAATGTATATGTTATTTCCAAAAAGAAGCTAAAAAAAATGTAAAAAACAAGTTTCTAAATTTATTTTTCCAGTGAATGGAAAAAATTTAAATGTGCATATTTTTTTTTAATATAGGCTTTGTTTGAGTTCTGGAAAGGATATTTGGGAACAGAATAATGACATTGTATATAATATGCTATTAGTCTTCTCTCAACATGACCATTTCATTTCTGTTGTTCTGTCAAATTTAAAAAAAAAAAAAAATCTCTGTATACTGAAACATGGCAGAAGAGGCAAGTGCAGTAACTACACAGCACATGGCCATAATGTGTTCTGCATTTCAACATAATCTCCAGGTTAAATTTAAATGAAAAATAATAGTGCCAGCAGGAAGATGCATGTAGTAGCTATAATTCTTATTCAGTATTCTAGAATATGCTCTTTTTTATTTTAAACCAAAATCTATTATACTTTGGAACTTTTATATTACACAAACAAGGCAATAGAATTCAAATAAAGAAAATATTGAGTCCTCTGCAGTACCATGTTTTTGGATCATATACTTTCTGTAGATATACCTATATTATCTTATTTTGCTTTTCTCTGGAAACTAATTAAAATACCTACTGTGTTATACTGGATTTCACAGTCCTAACCTTTTTTTCACTCCATTCTATTGGACCTCAACCTGCTTCTACTTATGTTTTTATTTACCTCTCTTCAGACTACACAAGGCAGATGTGCAATTATTCATTTAGCAGAAAGAGTACTGTACTATGGCTTGCCCAAGGACAAGAAGGAAGCTCGTGTCTTTCTCAAGTAATTCCACTCAGTTTGCCCAAATCATAAGCTGATGGCCCTAAAATTAAAATGTATTCTTTGTGACCTCTGTTTAAAATTCTGTAAATACTGTCACCATCTACTACCATACTATCTTACTTATACCCCTACTACAGTCATCCTCTTCTGTCATCCTCTTCTTCCTCCTGGTACCTTCTTCACCTTGCCTTGCATGTAGGATCCTTTTACAACTCAGTAGTACCCTCACCAGCCAGCAAAAGTTGTTCAAGAACTGTTTATTTTTATGGGTGACACTTACAGACCAGCTATGCCCTAGTCTACAAAATTACAAGAAAATAAATTATATATCATCTTTCATAAAATGCCGGGTAACAAAACCACCAAGGAATCTCAATACCTAGCTAAAAGAAATATATTTCAGAATGATATCAAAACGAAATTAAATGTTTTGACTGCTAAATTAAGAATATATTTTGATACTTTTTTTCCAAAGGTTAATTATCTGTGCAAAGAAAAATGTGCTCTTATTTCCTATTTGACTTTGTCTGGCTGCCTGCTACATTACAGAATTCTTGATATATTGATATATTTTTTAATAATGTACTAACTGAAACTTTCCTGGCATTAAAAAGCAAAAGCAAAAAAAACCCCAAAGCAAACAAAAAGCAACAACAACAAAGACAAACAAAAAACAAACAAAACCAAAACAAACTGAGGGCAGATCTGGAGAGCAGGGCAGAAGGGCTTTAGAACTTATGAATGTATGAATATATGTAAAAAGCAATGGACTCTGAAGAGCTTCAACCCATTTACAGATCAGTCTATTTAAAAAAACAGAGATAGCTGACACCATAAAGTTTATTTGAAACATCTAAAAATGCCACAGCAAAAGATACTGCAGGACTCTCAACTGAGAAGCAGTAACCCCAAGACACAGTCTCTTGCTAGAGCAAGAGGTCTGTGATCCTCACTTAAACTGAAAACTGGGGAATTCTTGCATCTGGGTCAGAGAGGAAAACAGTGGAAAAATTATCTATAAGCACCATAATCCAAATAACAGGTTTTGTTTCAAGACCAACTCTATAATGCCTTGAGATTTAAGTATCTTGTCTGGAGTCATTGCACAGGATCCTTTCAAAGGAAAAAGTTAGACCAACAAAATAAATGGTTGGATGCATAAGCATGGCACAACCAAAACTCTAAATACTTTTTCATGTCTTTGTGATCTGTTATCTCCAACATTTTATCTACATGATCCAGAGAAACAGGGTCTTACTGTAACTCCCTGGTAAGGGTACCCTGTAGCTGGGTCATTTACTGTCCACTGGGTGTGCAGCCTTCTGTGATTTAAGTGGAGAAGAAGAATGGATAAAGTGAAGGGAGCTCTCAAACCCATGTTGCCACGGTCCCTAGGGAGCCACTGCCAGCTGGCATAGGTTAAAGCAACTCAGAGGCCTGGGGCTATGCAGAAAATCAAAGAGCTATAACCATCTCCCTGACAGCCCCACAATGTAAACTGGATACACAGGAGAATCCAGGGCTTTGTGTACATGAGGGAGAAGGTCGATGTTTATTTATCTAATTTTCAGAAAGATTTGATCTGTCAATACATTCAACAAGGTAAAAGCCATACCAAAAAGTAAAAATGGAATCATATTTAGATATTTGGCTCAGATCTAGGAGATGATCCGATGCCTGAAAAAAAAAAAAAAAAAGAAAGAAAAAAAAAAGGAGCTTGGATAGGCTCTCAAAATCTTGTTTCTCAGCAGATTTCTAAGACTCAGAGAATCCAGTGGATTGAATAATTCCAAGCCAGACACACATTATTGATTTGCTTTGCTTGGAGAAAGAAGGGAGTAGAGCTCTTCAAATTTGACTTTTTTACCCTCTTTTTAATCTCACTTGCTGCCTTTATGGAGAGTAAAAATGCACAGTACTTTATCATTCACACTACTTGGCCTTGACTAAACAACAAGAGGAGGATCTGAACTTCCCACCACATCTTATAAAACTGATGCAAGTGCTTAGATCTCAAAAATTGCAGAAGACACTGCAGGTCTTTTCCCAGGCATTCAGAGTAGATGCCAAGATTGTAAAGTTAAGGCAGGACAAGGAACATATTGACCATCATTTGCTGGCTATGATCACCCAGGTGAGGGATCAGCTGTTACCCTGCTGTTTCTGAGTGCCACTACCTTTCACTGTGTCTCCTTGTCCCATGTTTACTGCTCCAGTGAAAAATAATCATTATCCCCATCTCTTCTACTCAGCCCTGTTTATGGAACTGTCACCTAGAAATGTGTTTGATTCCTCTGTACCATTCCATTATTCTATTGCTATGACAAGACTGAATGCATACAAGTTGTGTCATGTCCACGTGTGGCCATAGGATGCTGCAGTGTCTGCAGTGTCACCACAGCCACCAAACAGGACAGAGACTCTGCCTCCCATGGCTTCTTACAGCTTCTTGAGCTTTAAAAGTAACACTTGAAGTGTTAACACCATCAGAACTTAACATCTAGGAGCAAA
The DNA here is from genome assembly GCF_036169615.1 of Heliangelus exortis. Classification (NCBI taxonomy): domain Eukaryota; kingdom Metazoa; phylum Chordata; class Aves; order Apodiformes; family Trochilidae; genus Heliangelus; species Heliangelus exortis. The sequence goes on from NC_092439.1 coordinate 6,105,652, forward strand.
ATAGTTTGCCTACTAAGAAACCAAATTGATACCCTTAAATTCTTTTCAGAACTGAGAAGAAAAAGACTAAAAGACATTTATATAAATTGTTGTCAAGTGTAGTTAGAAGATATTTAAGAATAAATGCATACATGAATAAAACATTAAAAGTGTTACAGAAATCAATTGACATCCTTATTAATATAAAAATATAATAATTTGTAATTGACTTGAAGATATAAATCACTTTACTTGCACTAAATAATCACACAATACATAATAACAAAACTATTGGAATGACCATGTCATTGAAGGGTTAATGTTTCTAGTTATGGTAGAAATTTAAATATCATGGGGAGGCACCTCATGACCCAGCCATCACTGAGAATTATGCAGATTCAAACAGGAGCCACACAGGCTTTGATTTCCCCCAAGGATTGATGAACAAGTACAAAATAATAGAAAGTGACAGGAAGCAGATGACTGAGGTCTAATTTAATGTCATTCTAAAAGACAATATACCTTAAATTGGCCTTAGGAAAATTATGGGTTACAAACAAGGGAACAGAAACATGCACTTTTTCATTTTAGTTCACTAATTTAAACAGTAATCCTTTGAAGAAATGAGTGGTGAAACAATTGTCATTTGGCAATAAAAAATTGCCAAACTTAAGCAGGCATACTTTGTTTGCATAATTTGCAATTTATTGGAACAGGCTGTAATCTTAAGAGAGAAAACCTATTAAGAAAGATAATGAAATAATCTGAAGGATTTTTTGTAAATATTAATTTGACTTTGCTATGAAGATAAAAAATTAATAGTTCCTAGATAGTATGGTAAAACACAATGAGGATATGCTCAGGAGAAGTCTGCCATTTCAGTAAAGGATTAGCCTATCCAGAAATAAATATGGTATTTGAGACCTATTTGTATAGAAAAACAGCATGATAAATTTTTACTTCAGAAATTATGGTTTTTATCCTACATAGGTTTTTTCCATTCTTTCTCAATCAATAGTGGTATTCCAAATCAGGTACTCGCTCAATAATTTTCTTAAATTAACCACTTATTTCTTCTTAGATAGTTTTTAAACGTATGGAATGACTACTCATAAACAATCATTCAAAATAGATTTATGCACCATCAATTTAAAAATCTATCAGTCAGATACAAGGATTTGAAGAGGCTGACTGTAAAACTTCACAGCAAAAATGCAAATATTTTCTCTGAAACTTGGGAGTTTCTCATTAAAAGGGGCAAATAGCTTCTTTTGAAGCATGTACAAATACCTGAGCTCACAAAGAAGGATCACAGATTCCCTCGTATGATCAACAGAGGAAAAAGAAAAGTGCATTGTGCAAGTTCTCCATCTGCACCTCAGTCACGTGGTGGACCTGGAGGCATCTGAACTGTGCTGACAGAACTGCCTCAGGAATCCACACAGCAGCCAGATGCCAGCCCTGGAAAAATAAGTAATATTGCATGATATCTGCATCCTGTGACTGGCATTCCAAGAGAAGCCATAAGACTGGTCCAGTATTTAGGGCTAAATAGAAGACTGATAGTTGTATATATTTGTGTTATGTGTAAAGTAATTTTACATTGAAGGATAAATTAAACAATACTGATTAAAAGTATGTACCCCTAGAAGCTTTCTGAGAAGGAGCTATGTACAAACCTACCCATTCAGAAAAGATATATTGTAAAATTCAACTATATTGCTGTAAAAGTTGAATTATGCTAATAATAAACTAAAGGCAGAAGGTAAATCTGTGGCCACACCGAAGTATTTGCATTTTTTAGATTGGATATGAAAGAAGCAGCTTTTAAGAAAATTTCTACCTTTAGAAAATTCTGCACATATTTTACAAACTAAGCACAGCAATAATGTAGATCTGTGAGATCAATAGAAGTAATTATTTCCTAAAAATCTGTTTTATTTAACTGTTGAATATGCATTTTAAAATTAATTAAGGGTGGAATCTTCTTTATTTACACCCTTCCTTAAAAGATGGCAGGTTTCTTACAAACAAATACTTCTGTCACTTTTAACAATGTAAATGTTATTCCTATTGGTAAAGTCCTTTGATTGTTATATTTTCTGACACCAGGTTCTTTTCCTGAATGTAATGTCCATTGTTCAGTGACATTTGCAGTAATCTTTAAAACTAAATTTTAGTTTATGTGACATAAGAAACATAAAATTTTATGTAAAGAAAACACAGAGAAGGAGGGGGAGAGGAAAGACAATATGATACCAAATATAATAAGATATGTCAGGTAAACAGTCTAATAAATATGAAAGAGTTAAAACTTCAGCATACACCTTTTACAGACCTTTTTCACTGAAGGTTTTCAGGGCATCTATTTGATTGTGCATTGTCCAACCTCTGCACCTGGATGAGGTGTTGATGACAAGCAAGAGAACCAATCTGCCCAAGGGACTGGTGGTAACCAAGCAGCAGAATACTCCATGGAGATTTTGATCAGATGACAAAATTTCTCAAAAAGAAGCAATCATCTAAGAAAATGAAGTTTGAAGCTTATTTTAATGGCATCTTTCTAACCAGAGCATTAGGCTTGAGAATCTCCCTTGCCATTTGTGATATAACTTCATTTCTATTCATAGACAAGGCCCAGAAGAACCTCTTACTGATTGGAAACAGCTTCCTCACCATCTTTAATGGTGTGCCCAGTTCTGCACACCAGATTTATCAGGAAAATAATATTTGCATTACAAACATTTTAATGTCTGATGTAACACCTATTTTAGGTAAGACTACAACTCAGAAAATAGAGTGAAGAGAAAAAAGAGCACCTGATATCTACTGAAATTATTTATAAAGGACCTACATAGTTTAAGGTTTGGTGAAAAGTAATGTCAATACCTTAACTACTGCCTTGTGTGTTTCATATAAATCTGCAGAAATTGTCTATAGGTCTAGGATAAAAAAAGATGTGGGCACTAGTTTAACTTCCTACTTTTACTCAGAAAAGCAAAGAAAGGTTCACATAATCAATATAAGCCCTGTCATATGTACACAGGAATTTCTGTGCTATGCAACTTCCTGGTTAGAGCATTTGTAAGAGCTCAGTCTAGGAAGCAGGATAAAACTTGGGATACTTTTGACCCTACTCAATACATCCATATTACTTCTTGCAGAAAACCTATTATTTTGGGCTACCTGTACAAACAAGGACCAACAGAATCTTGGTAACTAACAAAATTTTCCTTTCCTTCTGACAGGCAACAGCAAGACTCTGCTAAAAATGATCCCATGGAGATGTGACATTGCCATAAGACAGCCATAATGATACACAGCCAACCATTCTGCACTTGGAAGAGGTGTTTATTTGTGTCCCTCACAGTGGGCACAGTGAGATGGAGTTCATTCACTCCTCTTCTGACGTGCTTTGATGATCATACCTGGTTGTGCTAAGAAGAAAGTTTACTTCTGCACCTGTGAGTATATATATATAATTACAGATTCATAATCACAGAATCATTTTGATTGGAATATCCATATATTCTGGTAGTTATACCAGTAGAACCTCGCTTTTACTTTGAGCAATTGCCATCTTTAGGACTTCAGGTCATAAACCAGGAAAAAATGCCACTGCTGCAACATACTCTTGTCTCACATACTGGGCTGTCTGTTGCCTGAAATGTGAGACCCCTTCAGAAGCCCAAGAAGGTAGAATTTACTTTGATAGCCAAAAGAACATCTGAAAAAAAAATACAGGACTGATGGCCCATTACTTGCCATCTAGTAAGTAAAGTGAAACTTCCAGAAACAGTCAGAAAATGAACTACTGGAAGCTATTGAAACAGATAGGAATATTGGAATTTTAAGAGGGATGTGTGACTGTGCAGAAGATAATCTGCCCAGAAGATAAGTCTGGAAAAGAAATGCAGTTAGGTGACTACCCCCAAAGGGTGCCAGGATCCAGATGTTAATCCCTAGTTCTGGACAAAAGGCTGCAGCTCATAAATCAGATCTGAACACACCAAGGCTGCAACACTCTGAGAGGGGACAAGCTCTAATGCACTCAGTGCTCTTAAGAAAACATTTGGTGTAAGTCAGCACATTCTGGCCATACAGTACCTGTTTTCAGACATACAAAGTTAAACAAGGTATTGCTTCATTTCTTAGCATAAGGGTTATAACAAAAACTGTTCAGCAAGACAAAGGGAAAAGATGGATTTAGTATCATTTGCTGGAGAAGGAAGTTTAGAACTAATTTCTTTTGTATCCTTGAAACTTGCACGTCACCATAAACTGAGAAGACAATTTTGATTTATATCCTCAATTTTTTGAAAACAAAACTGTATTAATGCAATTTTTACATGTAAATATTTATTTTCTTTATATTGAATTTAAGAAACTAATCAAGATTCAAAGTGATAAATGCAGCAGATAATTGAAAAAGAAAAAGAATGGAAATACGGTTTTAAAAAGTCTTTGGAAAAATTACAGGAAAAAATTAAAATGAAAATAAAACCACAACATGAAACAAGAATCTTTGAAAAGTGTACATCTTCATAATGTTTAATTTTTGCAAGCTTAAGGTCCTCAAGTTAGAATTTAAATAGGCCAAGTTTATGCAATGTATTCCAAGAATATTTCAGGACTGAATTACTTAAAATAATTCATAAAGACAAACTAGTGATATATGCAAATCAAACTAAAAAGAGAGAAATAAAGCAAATAAAATCTTCAATTTTTACTTTAGATCTTTTTTCTTACACTCAGCTTTTAAGCCAGTAAATAATTACCTTTGAGGGGTCCTAACAATTAAAGAATAACATTGATTAATTAGGAAAGAAAGGGAAGAATACCAATCAATCCTAAAGGCAGTTTTTCTTCTCCCACCTCAAACCTTTTCATCACCCACAAACAATGTGTTTTCTATACTGTTCAGATTCTTTTAAAAAACATTCATATTCTTGTCCATTCACACAAAACTCTCTTGGTGAGCATTGTTTTGGGAGGAGTGGGTGGTAGGCAGGGGGCACAGGATGTTGAGAGAACAGATAGGATGTCAGGTGAAGATGGAATGCTGTGCCCTCTCTAACCAGCTGAAGACTCTGCATGATTGTTTTCTTACAAATAATACCTGTGGGTGTTGAAACAGTTCAGGGAATCTATCAAACATACCCTTTCACTTTGCTGTTGTAACTCTATAAAATTTATTCTCATTTCAAAAGAATCTCGGCAATAATACCTGTAGGTGGTTGAGTAATTTAGAGAAAATCTGTCAAACCTACTTCCACTGACTTTAGCAATAGAATTCCATAATTACTTTCAAAGTTGTGAAATGCAGTGATTTATTTTCAATATATTCAGAAATTTCTAAACTTGGGGGGAAGGTTTTTTTTTTATTCTAACAATTTATATTGACCTTAGTGAAAGAGGAAACTCAAAGAGTAGATACCATCATTGTGCAGCATTTAATTTCTCTAACACTATGGGAAAATGCATTTAGGTAAAAGACAAGACACTGGTGCAAGGATAGTCCCAGCTTTGTGCAGGGATATAGTCCACATTTAGCTTACATATCTTTATGGAACTCTAAGATGATACATATGAAACTAATCTTGATTCAATCCTTTCCATGTAAAACTACACAAGTTTAGAGAATATTTATAAATAATACAATTGAAGACCATTTTCTCCTTCTCAACAGATGTATTTTTTTTTAATTCAGACCAGTGGAACAAAATTGAAAACTCAGACATTTATTGAAGCTTAGTTGTATTAAATTTCTTAGTGCCCCTGAACTCAGGCAAGCATTCAAATTATTTTGTTTAATAACCCACCCTTTGGCAACTGGGCTAAATTAATTGGTTTTAATCTGTGGCCAATGTGATGTAATGGCAAAAGGTGTGTAACCTTACACAATCCTTAAAAAAAGAAAGGTAGTTCAAAATAATCTCTGTGTGCATGATCAGTGGGCATCATTTTGTGGTAATCCAATTGCACGACTAACAATAAAATTTGAACTAAGTCCTTTTCCCTTTCCCACCCTGTCACCACCAAAGAATCCATATTCCATTTGGATTCACCTGGTTATTCTGGAGGCACCTCAGCACATCACATCTTCAAAAGATGACCTGGCTTTGTGGTCAGTAAAGCTTAATCAAATATAAGTGGCAAATGCACTGGACAAAGATGTTGGACCCTGCTGTCATTTTCGCTTAATTTCTAATTTGCAAAAGTTACCACCCCCCATCAGTGGTCAACATTTTAACTAACATTTAATTGTTTTATAGTGAACCACGTGTCTCTAGCAAACATTCATTTTTATAGAGTAGTGAAAAGGAAAAAATAATGGAAGTTCATGGTGAAAAACAACCAGAAATGACATTTTCAAAGGATTCAGTCAACTTCTTCCCACAATTTCAAACAGATTTGCACCACTTACTCTCACCCATAAATTCTCTGGGCAGAAGAAATTCACAAATGAATTACAGTGAAAAAGTGTGGGACAGTATTTGCACACTACCTCACCAAAGCAAGAGCTACCTCATCAGAAACATGAAACATGAGTAGCAGAGCCACAATAATGCTCTGATACTCAAAAGAGAAACTGTTCATGTGTTACATACCCAAGCTGAAGGAAAACCAGATGCAAAATCCTTCTTGCTGCTTATAAAAAGGAAAAGTTTTAGTCCATCATCCTCTTAATATAAAACATGCTATTTCTGTGCATCTAGTCAAGCTGGCCTTTTCTGCACAAAGTAATTTTAAATTACCCCATTCTCTGTAGTCACAGCCACTGACTCTTTAACAAAGTAAAACTCTGCTTGATTTCTGAACTTGACAAGCCCATCCTTCAATAGAACTGTTGATCCTACGTCTTGTAAAAATATATTTTGGAAGAATTTATGATTTCCAGTGCTTTCCCTGGGAAGTAAAACTCTCTCTAGATCTGAATTAAGTTTTATTTCTTTTTTTTTCTATGCAATGTGGCATATAGCCAAAAGTCTTTCTATGTTGTATCAGTCAGATGCCATCCATTTTAAAAGGGGGGGAAAAAAACTATTTAACATATCAAAATAATTTTCTTACAAGATAAATAGCTTGGAGACAATTCCCCTGCAATGTATGTTTATGAAAAATCAGCAGGAGCCATTTATGGTCTCATAATACATAAATCAACTGAAAGAACACTTGGTCAGAATCTGAAACACAACAACATTAACTCACTGTGATAACAAAGCTTCCCTTATCCCCCTTACAGGTGTCAAATCATTTTAATGTTATAATTTCTGTTAGAAGCTGGTAACAACCAAGTCTAATGAAATGAGAATTGTTTCTTAGATACATCCTAATGCTGGGCTGACACCAGGGGGGAATGACATTTTTACACATAACCAAACGAAAAAGCAGAAAAATGCTATAAATTGACTTACTTTTCCTGGCCTAAACAATTTTGTGACAAGGGAAATGAACTATTCCATACATGGAGAGATACATTCCACTGAGTGATGGAAACAAATAGGACTTTGAAATATCAATGTTGATTTTTTCACCACAGCTTTTGCTTCCAGAATAATTACCTATGCACAAACTCTAGATGGCAACATTGCACTTACTGTATTACTAAAACAAAATGTCACACTAAGTCCCTACATATCCTCTTTATCATCATTTTATGTGCCACAGATCTATAGCCTCTTATTATAAGTGTAATGAAGCAGAAGTTATTGAAGCATTTTATTGATTGCTCAGATCACAAGTTTACTGTCATACTGAATTGGCACCTTACTTGCTGAAGCAAACTGCTGACACCTTTTTAAAAAAGTGACAACTACATCTATTTCATGACCAGAAATCCATTTTCATCTCTATCAAGACAAGAATGCAATTTTCACTTCATTTAACTGATGTTAGGCCTGCTCAAGGCCTGACACTTAGAAAAAGACACAAGTTTAAGGTTCTTAAAATACTTCTGGTAATGAGAATGCAGCTCAGTTGTGGGAAAAATTTCAACCATCACTCAAATCTATAAACAATACAACATTCTAAGAATCACTCATCTGGACTACCAAGAGGGCAGTTTTCTCTTTCAATTTCAGAATTACTGAAACACTATTTTTGTATTCTTTTAATAAGAAGCTATGTGGAAATATTACAGTTTTCACATGGAACCTTGCTCTACACAAAGTTCACGTTAACATGGGATTATTTCTGAAGTGGTCTCTACACAGGTCAAACAGACACAAAAAAAATCTATTTTTGTGTGACCTATAAAGAAGGAAATAAAGATACTTAACACCTCGTTGACAGTGCGAGTCAATGTCACATAAAATTAGAATAGCAGAGCTGGAAGGAAAAGAAAACAAATATTGAAGTCTAAAATAAAGGAGGGTCACTGAACATAGACTGTGATACTGAAGTTGCTTTGAGAATACACTTTCAAAAACCATAAAAACCCAAATACAAGACTGGAAATCATCTTTAGCTTTTTGGTAAGTTTAATCCTTTCTTCGAATACTAGCTATTAATTAATGTGCCAACTTTACCACAATATAATGTAATTTTATGAAGACAGCAGTTAAACAGGGCAAGTATCCTTAGGTACAATTTTCTGAAAACTTTATGAACTAGGACGGATATAAAATGATAGCAAAGACATATTGATTTTAAAATATTAATTAAAATGTATCATTTTTTTAGTTTCTCTCAGCCAAAAACCCTACAAAATTATTAAACAGAACAGTTTAGATTTTATTTGTAAGAGAAAAAGACACAAAAGACTCATTAAAAATCTTACCAGACAATGTAATTACTGAAATCTGTGAGAATCAATTGAACTGTAATGACAAGTATGTTTCTTATGAAGTACAAAAAAGAGAAATTACAGAGGAAAGCTTTTGTTTGCATATCACAGATGTATTCAACCTCCAATATTTGAGTCAGCAGTTTCAAGAGAACAACACAAGAAAAGAGAAGAAATACAGTCTTTCTTTTTTCTTTGTTCTGGTATTTGCAATATTTCAATTTTTTTTTTAAAGCCATCAATATTTTTATGGATCTGTATGGCAAAATGAGAAAAAACCTATGAATTATGCTGTTTATGGGTACAGCTTAGAATAAGAACAGCAAAGCTGTTGGATATGCAGTTTTGAAATAGTACATTGCTGCTAGGGTTCCCACGGCTGGAATGGTGAGTAGTAGTAGAATAGTTTTATTCTCTTTAGTTTTCTTGTGGGTATTTTGCATACTAGCTCCATTACTTTAATGTAATGTAATTTGCTGTGGTTCAAAGGATTAATTACTGCTACTGTAAGTTCATCTAAATCAAGCTAATAAACATTCAGCACAATTTCCTGTCACTTCTCATCCCAGCTCATTTCTCTCATCCCCACATACAACACACTTCCAAGTAAAAATAAAAGCAGACAGAACAGAACCTTAGGATTGGTTATGTTTGTGAACTATCACATTAAAATTTTGCTAAACCCTTGTAAGTAACACATGCTCAAAACCATTGAAGTACACTTAAAGCAATTTGTGATTCTCAAATATTTATACATAGACATTTTCCATTCTAAATCTTCACTGTGGCAATGATGAGATAATTCTTCTATTTACCTGGATATGTATATTTTATATTATTTAGTAAAGGACGGAGCATCAGCTCGGAAAAAGTGTAATTCTAAATCAGCCAAATGTTTTAAAATCATTAATATCATTTTAAAAGGTATTTGAGTCTTCTCTTTTGGCCTCTGTTTAGCTGTGCTAGGCCTGTGAATGACAGCTTCCCTGCTTGAAGCATACAGAAAGCACAGCCTTCCTCATTCACTGTCAGTACTATGGCCTTTTCACACGTTCCCTCCACAGCAGTGTTTGTCCCCAAACACTGGAACCCAGCACAATGGCATTCCTACTGCAACACCCCCACCAACAGCACCACTACATATGAAGAATGCTAATGAGATGGACATCCCCCATCTCTGCAAGTGTTAACCATATCCCATACTATCAGGTATAATGTTGTTTCTATTGCTATATCTTACATCTCACTTAAAAGTAACTTTTTTTACATTTTTGGTTGTGCTTTTTTCAAAAGAAATTTTTAACAGAAACTATGGTAGCTTGACAAAAAGATTTTAAAATGTCTCACATGCATTCACTCAGCTGTGTATATTTCATATATAAGGAATGAATTTTAACCTTCAGACATGTTGGGTAGCTCAGAAATTCCAACAGACATCAAACCAGCATATTTAAAATAGCAAGGCAAAAAGCTAATAGCTGAAATATTAAGAGAACAATCATTGTAATAGTAATATTTACAATTCACTTTCTTATTAGACAGAAGCATTTTACATTGCCAGAATTCATGGCATTCAAATGCCAATATAAGATTCATCAAGATTTTAGTGAAGCTTCTAGCTCATTATACAGAAAGGGTTTAAGAAAAGAAATAATAAAAGGCTTTTGTAGTTTAGTGTTTATATGTATATTTTCTTCCTCTCTTTTATTTAGTGAAAAGCACAAACCATTTCTCAAAGTTAACGTACTCTCTCCACTTACCTGGTTTTTTTCACCTATATTATTCTCAAGAAATACTATTTGAAGAATACAGATCATCCTCTTTAGAAGGATACAAAGACTACAGGCAATAGATAGTAGCTTTTCACTGTTTTCTTCCACTGGGGCAAGAAGCAACAGAATGATTATAAAGGCAACACTGTGCAACCAGTGTAGTGTGGACCAGAAACCAGTTATTGTCTGAATTCAGCACCTGCATCTGAAACTGAAGTCCAGATGGATTCTAATAGAAGTACCTGTATTAACATATTATGTGCTGCTTGATTTCCTGGACAGACTACAGGGTCTTAGCAGAGTATTACAGAATCAAAGCATTTTTTATCCCTTCCTACTTAAATGAAAAGACAAAGTAAAGACAAATATTTCAAATGTCAAAACAGCACTGAGAAAAAGATGAATCATTAATGTTTTTAATGTTGTGAAGTAATGGCTAGATGCTATATTGATACAACTACTGTGTGCAGTCCTCATCAGTGTTACATTGCCAGGCCTCAGCACAATGGGACAAATTGGTAGTATTTTGATTTTATGTCCTGCTTCTTTTTAGAGAAAAAGGTCAAAAAACCAAAAGTATAGTAAGATTATATTAAGTATGGTTATACCTACAGTATAACATAACCTCCAGTTACAATTATTTCATTTATGTCAGTACTAACTGGAAAAATTAACAGAGACACTTTAAACTGAATTGTATTTTGTATCTTATCTTCAGAGTAATATAATTCAAAATAAAAGCCTCTCAGCACAGTAACAGTACGAAATATTTAACAACCTTGTGCTGTAAAATTTTTATTTAAACATTTAAACTAGTTTGAAATGCTTATTTAAATATTCAAACCATAACATTTTTTATAGAAAATTAACTGTCATAGCTGTACTGACATTTATCCCTGTAATATGGACACTTAAAAGTTAAAAATGTCCAACATGGTTATACTGAACAAATGTTCATATGCAAGCCGTTCATTATAAATAACCATTTGTCTTCAGAAGAGATTTCAAAATTACTAAAATTGTTATATTTTTCTTGTAGTTTACAATTTCCAGCTGCACCATGCTGGATAATCATCAGATGGATGAAAAACAAGTTAGTTTACTGAAATGTCTTATATGTTCTTTACAGAAAGAGCAAAAAGCAGCCAATAAATGACTAGCATATGAATTTTATTTGGAAAATCCATTGTCTGTTTTGTTCTACTAATTACCACAATAATTTGTATGTATTGAATTTATTTTTTGTAAAAGAGTAAATATTATATGTTAAGGCATTGCTAAGCAGCATTACCTTAAAGGAGAATTATCAACAAAAAGTGTAAAGATATTTCTCACTTTTCAATATATCACAATTCTGACTCAGAAACATTTTGAAACAAGTTTGGGGTTTTTTTTCTTGTTTCTCTCTCTCACACCCATGATCTCTCATTTTGTTTTTTGTTTGATTTCTTCTTGCTGACCACTATTAGCTCTAGACAGGAATAGTCTCTTCCTAAGTCAACTCTCATTTCTCTTTATGGATCTGACAGCAGGAGGTGCTGTATAAACAGTGTGACTGACACTGCTGGCACTTCTCCTCCCCCTTCCTACATAGACTGGGAGCTTGATCTGTGTGACACAACCATCCCTAACTCTGGGGCCTGAGATAATTTTAAAATCTGAGGTCCCTAGCTGGTGGTATAAATTCTATAAAACACTTTTCCTGGCAAAACTGTCTACTATTTTTATAAAGTAATCACCTAATCCTAAGGAATATATAGATTCTTATGCACATAAATCAACTTGAGTAATTAAACTGAACAAGACTAGTGGGTTGTTACTTTTATTTCCTAAAATAAAGAATCCAATTAGTAAAAAAATAAATAACCTTATTGCTCCCAAACTATCAAACTTTTCCGTATGGTTCATATTATTTTTTTCAAAATAAATGCAAAATAAATGTCTAATGTTATATTTACTTAGTAGCACATGTATAGTAAATAAAATCTTCAGTTTTCAAAATATTATACACTTATTTATTTTTTCATAATGCAACACCAGTTATACTTAAAGCATTTCATTTATTTATTAGAAAAATTCTTCAGTTTAAATTAGTTTTATGGGAAGATCTCTGAGACCATTAAAAACTGCATGCAAAAATCAAGCAATGAAAAATGATTGCTTTAGAGAATTTCCACATAAGAAACATCACAGGCTGAGTATGCAGCAAGACCAGGAAACATAGGACTTCCCATAGCAAAAGACACAATTAACTCCTTTATTGTTGGCTTTGCAATTCTAGGAAAAGCATCTCAGTTTCTTAACAGCACTGCAGCTTATGCAGTGTGTGTCTCACTTCTTGATGACACAGTGCCAGTTCCTGGTTTTATAAAATAAGTACATTTGAAAATGAAAACCAAAAAGCAGACTTTTAAAGAGTGGGACAACTCACCTGCTGGCAACAGTTTGCAGACTTTACATCTTGATTCATGGCCAATAGAACTCCTTGGATAGAAATCTTTACTCCTGAGAGGCTGAAACCTTCGCTCTTAAAGACCCAAAGGGGTGCATACAAAGGTGTGATGGAATTTTGCAGGCATCTGTCAAGCAGAGGAGCTATGCAAAGAAAAGAAAAAAAAGGGAAAAAAAAAAAAAAGAAAATGCATTCTTTTGACTCAACTGAAATATACAGCCTCTAATGCAGTCTCAGCATCAGAACTAAGTCTTAATATCTATTATTTATATCTGACCTGGGTTAAGTCTTGGAAAAGCAACTCCTGCATTTCTAGTGGCCACCATGAAGGATGTATTTATATGGAGACCCCCCCATGAAAGACTTATAAGCTTTGTGAGCACACCTGAATAGTTCTGAAGTGTGCCTAACTAGCTGCACAAAGTGTCATGGTGTGCACTGATTGCCTTATCTTCTCATTTATCACAGATGAGTTGGAACCAACCTTGCTGAAATCTACTTGCATTGTCCTGATAAAATTGCAAGATCCGTGTTGTTTCTGTATACAGCTTCCTGTTGAGGAGCTTACATACCCCTACCATATTATAAATGGGAACATTCATAAAATATAATAAACACTCTCATAAACTGTTTTATTATAACCTTCTCGTTGCCACTACTGAAGAAACAACTTCTAACAAATAAAAATGCTCAGTGTAGCTGTTTAATAACAAGGAAAGGTCAAATGAAAAGATAGATAAAATTGATTCACAGCAATGGTCTCAACAAGATCTTTTTCTTGCTGTTCTTAGATTTCAAATCACCATAAAGGTTGAAAGCATTCTCTCAAAGGGACCTAATGTCAATATGTGTGACAAACAGGGAATGATTATTTTAGCTCCATGCATTACTGAGATGCACGTGCTTTGCAGACATTTTTTGTGGAATGCACACATGGACCTTTCTATCAAAATGAAGTAAAATAATATTAAGTAGCATTTCAGGCTTTTGCCTGATATTGGGGAGAAGAGGGAAAGGGAGGGGACTGGAGGGAAACACCAAAACCTCTTTTTACTAGTAATGTGCAAGAAAATGTATAAAGCCTATTTGTGAACACTGCAAAGAAAATTATATGCATAATTCTCCCATCTAGACAAGCTGTAGTCATGAAATTAATATTTGCATATAGATATGAATAGTGGGTTTCCTAGATATGGAAATATTAACAAAGAAATACAAACTTTGTCAGAAAAAATAGGTGAATTACACTTTGCATATTTCATTGAGGAGATAAATATTCTATTCAGATATGGCAATATTTAGCCTCAATAGCTGTTAACTCAGCTGTGAGAAAAATCAAGAGTCTAAATTAACACATTAATTGAGTAACATGCACATGTAAGTTCTTTTATAACTGGAACAAATGTACAAGTAAAATATAATACAGTTAAATCCATATCAAAAATAAAGAAATAAGTCACCATCCAACAGACTGTACTTTGCCTCCGATAAAGTCAGTGCAATTGATGAATTATTTAAGCCATGGTTAAGAAAAACCATGTGTTTATTTCTGTGAAAGCCATTAATTGTTAAAAAATCAAGTTAAAATCCAAATTTTCTCTCTCCCACAGTGTTGTAATATAATCTTATAATCTAATCGGTAATTTTGTAAATTCTCACATAGTCCTAAAAGCATCCATATAGTATGCTTAGCTCTCCAGCAGATATCCTTGAAATTATGTCCATGCTGCATACTTAGCATAAAATGTCTTTTCTGAGTTAGGTGTCAAAACCATTAAAATTTAAGTACTTAAATGCCATTGAAATTCCAATGTTGCTGCGTTAACAAGACTGTACAACCTCTGTTCAGCAAAATAAACAAATTAAAGGATAGATAAAAGCACTAGAAAAGTTCTCTGCAGCTCTACATGGTTAACAAAACCCATTTAATTAATCTCTTGAATGAAAACCTATTCCATGATTCTTCCAAAGTAATTACTTCCTTTTTGCTGCAGAAGTGGAAATGCTATGCAGAAGCTTCTGTCAGTGACAGTTGGGATGACAGAGAAGCAACATAAGACATGGAAAGATTTTCACATGGTTTCAATGCTCTTGCAGGGACTTTAAAAAAATGAGCTGAAACCTTGTGCATACTAAGTTTATGATTAAAATCCCATTTATGTAAAGAGAGACCAGACTTAACAAAATAAGGCTGACAGGGATTTACTGAAATACAAAACCACGTGTCCCTACAAAGGGAAAGAATAAATACAGGCAAAAAGGTAATTTCAGAAGAGTGTGCTTTTACTGAAATGTTCTGTAAATTAATTGTTCCTGGTATCTGGTTGATAACTCCAGATAATATCCTTAGCACTCAAGAAGTCACTGTTAGTCAAAAAATAATTCTTAGTTTAGGAGTTTTTTATGTTATTCTCATTTGGAAGTGATGTTGATGTGCAAGAACAGTAATTTTTAATGAACAGCTGGCTACTTCAAGACTTCTTGCTATATTGGTGACTCACCTAAAACAAAGAAGGTGTTAATCTGAACTAATGCCCTTTTGAAAACTAAAAGAGTGGCAAAAACAAGCCCATTAAATGTCTCCTAAATCCACTAGAGTGCTTTAACATTATGGCTTTATACAGACCAGGGTCTACAAAGCAAGATGAAAAGAATCTATATGCAAGATTTCCAAAAATTTGCAAGCCTACTGTCAAGTGTCAAATGGTCCTTTCAACAATTTAGCTGATTAAGCATTAAAACATTGAATTATGAAGCATGGTTATGAATTTAATAACAGTGTCTTAACCACGGCAAAGAGAAGGCAAAAGCGAAACCTTAGAAAGAAATTTGTGAGCTAAGTAGTAAGAGTTAGGAACAACTCATCCTGATGTATGTCTCTCAGATTTTACTGAGAGGTACTCAGGAAATTCCTGAATGGGAGTGATGACAAATAAGTCCTTGATCATAAAGTGAAATAAATTCTAAAGAAAGAAAATTTCCCTTCAAGAGAAGCTGAGGAAAGGAAGGTAGTGAGAAGCTATATAAAATATTTTAAATTTAAATTTAAATAAATTATAGACAAAATCTCTCTTGCTTTTAATTTTTATACAGAATTTAAAATCTTACCCTTTTTAATTTAGTTATTTTTCCCATTGCAGACTTATCTGCTAGATAGTCATCCGTGGATAAAAGTAAAGTACCCAATGGTCTTTGGGTAAGACAAACAGTGTAAATATACCTTATTGCTTTTATTCTCTCCCTCATTGATTTTTTTTACTTTACATCACAGGACAAATATTTAATTTTTGGAAGAAAATTATTGGTTTACAGTGCAATTTTCAGCACTTATTTAGAGAACAGAGATAAGATTTTCCCTCGAAAAACAAAAAAAAACCCAAAACAAAACAGATTTTAAATTGATGGCGTTGATGGCATAAAGACACTATGGCAAATAGGAGAGAAAAATCTGTTTTTTCTTAGTCTTGTCTTTAAACTGGAAATTATGAGTGCAGTGTTGATCAAAGCAAGAAATCCAAAAGGCAGTATGATATCCACAAAAAGTATGCAGAACATTTTTAAAGGAATGGGAAAATCACCCTCTGGCAATTTATAATCACCACAAAAGTACTGAAAAACAAAACAAAACAAAACAAAAAACAGAAAAAAAACAACCAAAAAAAAACACCACTGAAAATTCAGTTTGTTAACTTCTCACTTAATCTCTTTCCATTACTGGACCATAAACATGAGTATTATCCCAAGTTGTTTTCTACATCAATTTCTCTTTGCAAATAACCTATGAAAAAGTAAAAGCATTTTTTACCAAATAACAGTATCAGAATTATAGGAAATAAGTCATTAACATTTTTTCTACTATGGGAAAAAAGTATCTTTCAGTATGATAAAAATATTAGAAATTCTTTTTACACTTCCTCAAGACAAGTTTTTTCCTGATGGTACTTTCAGTATGTTCTCTACACTGCAGATATATTACACATTGTACATTACACAGAGCATGAGATCGTGCTAACCTACACTATACTTCACTGCTTCTTCTTCTCAGCAAACACCACACAACTCTTTGTCCAGGGCAAGTGGCACATACTACACAAAATTGTGGTTTATTTAGGGCTACTGAGTGATGGAGAACATGCAGTTTCCTCTGCTATTTAAATTATGTCAGTGTGGTTTTACTCAAACAAAAACTAACCTTACAGCTGCTGTGTACTTTTGTTTACATGCTATATGTCAAATCGTATTGTCCCCAAGGTACTTATGAGAGATGCTTTAGCAGTCATTTTCATAAATACTGATGCCTATCCGAATTTGGATTTTTCCACCATTGAACAGAATGACAAGCACACGATTGCTGTACTTAAAGCAATCTTTCACAGCTGCTTTGCTTTTTCAGTGATCCCATTAAATTGACGGCGTATGCCTGTGGGGTCTACAATGTTACAATACTGCTGAACAGGATGTTGATTGTATAATAGAAATTTGTACAACAGAACCTGGTTTCGTTGTAGGAACCATTTCCCAGGTCATCCTTCCATTTCTTTTTAACATAAGCAAAATTTAATTTTAAAGCTTACCTACCTGGGCGTTCTTTACTGAACACCTGGTTATGCTAATCGCTTAGAAGTACAAACTCTAACACTCAGTGGTTAGTAGGCATGAAAACCTATGAAGTCTCCTCAGTTCCTAAAATGAGCATGAGTCATGTCTTTTCTTCAACTGAACGAAGTAGCTGTGCATTAAATATGCTGGCACATCTTCTGCTTGAGCAAGTGGACCGAAATGGTGTGAATTGTTAATGCCTTGCTGCTTTGGTTCACGGCTTGTGATTGATCATTTGTAACTATATCTACTCCTTGTTCCATGAAATCAAGTATGGAGTAATGGGTTCATCAGATTTTTGGGTTAAATTGAGAGTGAAGAGGTACTGTGTGTGGAAATAAGAGTTGCCATGTTCGGGGCTGGCCTTGTAACAGCATGGAATCTAAAGGCGATATTCAAAACCACTTCACTCATCATACGCTTACTGATTCTGAATAGGGTCCATTTGCAGGGGACATTTGGTAGGTTTCCAATACACTTTATGCCTCTTTCTCCACTTCTACCACCCTGCATATCTTTTTTTTTTTTTTTTTTTTTTTTTTACTAGGATAGCTTATAGCAGGTCAGCATAGAAAACTAACAGATTTAAATAACTTGCTATGTAAAAGTAAAATCAGCCTCAGACTGAAATGACTGTTCTACTAATTAATGGTACTGCCTAAATATTAAGTCATTTGTGTGACCCAAACTATAAAGAACTCAGCAAAGTTCTTCTCATTATTCAGAATTATAATCTCATATTTTGTAAGAAATTAGTTTTCCAGGCAGAAAGGAAGGGTTACAGTAGCCTTAATTTTACTCCTCAGTCCATTCATGCACAGGAATGACACATATTTCCAGGCACTATAACACGGCTTGTGACTTTGCATACAGCAGTGTCTGTGGGACCACAGCAAATACAAGCCAACAGCAACCAGAGGTGACAACTTGCTATGGCCTGCAGGAGAGTAATCATGTTAGAGTATCTCCACAGAACAAGAAAGGCAATGTCTGTCAGTATCAAACCTGCTGCAATGCTCACAACATTTCTGTTTCTGCAACAGAAGCCTCACTATACTTACTGTGCTACTTCATCTCCTCTGGTTGAATTTCACCAATTCAGAATAAAACATAACAATTGTTTCCATTGTTTTAAAACAATTTACAGAAGCTATTTAATCACACGTGAATGTTTAACTTGGAAGGACTGAATCACTGTGGTCACATGAAACTTTGAACCAGGTATTCTGTCTGCTCTCATGCTGAAGTTTAGAGACAAAACTAAAATCTGGACAAGTTTAAGACTAAAAGAGAAATAGGGTAATGATTTACTATGGCTCCTCATTCAGGAGTAAATAATTAAATGGTAGGGCATGAAATGGAAGTGGAAAGGAGTGTACTGCATGCACACATCTGTGTATGTGTGTGATGATTATAGTCATACTAAGAACAAGAGCAATATAACAGTTTAGTTCCATTTAATCTAATCTAGCCATATAAGATTTTTATCCCTTACTATTTGTTCAATATTTATCCTGATGAATGTAAGTATTATGCAAGTCTACAGCAATCTGTTTGATGTACAAGTTTTTTTCATTAGGAGGTCTGGGACATTTCAATCCATGCAACGCTGGAGGAACATAGGAAGAAATTGTGAATGCAGCTGCTTTTTCAGAACTCAATTTGAAAGTTCTCTATATTTTTTCCTTTTTACCTCCTGTCTCTTTGGTAGCACTACAGAAATCTTGTTGAGGTCAAGTTTGTATCTTTAAGTTTTTGATCAATCTTTTTTAACTATTCAGATTCATGGTGACTTTGTTGGCTTATTACTGTTTTTGGGAAGCTTTCCCATACTTATGCAAAGAGCTGTGCCACCATTTGGAAGAGGTTTATCATGCCTATGGAGCCCTTCTATAAAAAATAACTTCCCTTTATTCAATTTTACAGAATTCCTGTCTGCATTTATATATTCTTTCTCCAGCAATTCTTCTAATGTGCAAAAGTTCCTTAAGACTTGAAAGAAGAAGAAAAGGAACAATATACATTGCCTAATTCAATAAGCATGTAATTCTGTACAAGGTAGATAAAGGCCCTGGAGAAAATTAGTGTTAACCTTCACAACCTTTATAACATGACTTCATAGCTATTAATTTCTTTCAGGCAAAAGGTTCACTTCTAGTTGACTACAGTTTTAAATATACTACCTGTGAAGGGATATATTCAGATTTCATAGCAAACATCTCCAGATATAACTTTAAATAATATTATTTAAAAACCCAAAAAGTTGTGTTCTCCATTCCACCAGCTATACATACTGTCAGAGAGGACAAACTGGTTTCATGTAATTTTTTTTGTACTCTAACCTAAGTTAAGTAAAATTAAGTAAACTTGCTTTATAATGGAACTTTATCCTGTTTCAGTGCTCTGTTGCTTACAACTCATGGTGTCAGCAGCTCCACATTTGCCAGATCAATTCAAACATCTCTTTTTTTTCCCTGCTCACACAGAGCTCTCTGGGCTAAACTGAGTAAGATCTGTAAAATTTATTTGCCATGCTGTATGGCAAATAAATTAAATAGATTCAGTTGTGTTTTCCAGTGGAGTTTTAGAAGTTTACGTTGATGAAAGGAACTGAGAACTGAGCACTTAGCTTTATTTACATATGAAGTTTCCATGCAAAATGTATAGATCTGTTAATATTATACATAGCATATCCAATACATTATACATACAACATACTACTAAGACATTTACTGTAATAATAATATAATATATAATAATACATAGTTTATACTATACTGTATTAAATTCCATTATATTATATATATTATTATAACTTGGTCTGAATAGACCAATGAATTAACTGCATCTGTTGATGCCAGTTCTTACTGGTCTGAAATCAAAGAATAGGCTCCCTTAAGAGCAGGCAATAGAGGTATAAAAGCAGAAAATTACTATGGAGTACACAGCACCTGATAGTAAGCACAGAGCCAATTTTTATGTCTCTATGGGAAAAGGAATTACACACACTTCATAGAAATGTGTTGCTCCATTGAGAATTATAATCCCAGCTAGGTTAGAATAAAAAAATCTCCTCTAGCTATGGGATCAATGCCAGTTTATTTTGACTGTATCTATCAATGATGAAATCTGATTTGCTTCTCTGAAAATAGTAAGAACTAGAAAAGAAATAAGTAGACTGCTTACATAAATATTTGTTGAGGCATATAACCCAAAGAATAAAGACTCCTTTTATAGTGTACAAATGCTAAATCTTCCTTGTAGACAAGGAATATACACAAGCAGTTCTAAAGTCTCAAGCTCTTGAACTCATTAATTTGAAACTTTGTACTGAAAATCATTGGTTTGAATAATAATAAAAATATTCAGAAATAGCATATAGATATTAGAAAAAAATCACACTTAAACTGCATTGGAATTATGCCCTATTTATAGACCATATATATAGACCATATACAAGGGTAGAAGAGAGGAACTGGATTTGTGTTATTTTTTCTTACAGTGAAACTCTTCTTTAGGAACAGACCATCATACCCCAAACATAATGATGGTTTGACTTGTTGTATAGTATCACAATAGGGGATACCAGAAGCCATTTCTTGTGCCCCTAATCCAATATTGCCCATGTCCACATTGTTCTGATAATTTTTACTTATGCATTACAGATACTGTTTTAGAAAGTGTCTTCCCACTGTTAGGATTTTATGCTGAGCCTGTTTTGCAGATGGGATAAAATAAAGTCACATACTTTAGTCAATTTAAAATATGCATTTGTTGAAAGCTTCCTTTTAAATACTATCTGCTTGATACACACACCCCAAAATAATTGATTATTGACTATTTATCTTACCTTCTCCAGTTTGTACAGAAATCATTATGCTTGAGAATACATACAATAATGTTTTTATATTGTGAAACACAATTGAGTGAATGCAAATTTTATGAAAGAGGTGAATCATCACTACAGGAGTTGTGTGGTTAAAGCAGAAACTGTCACTGAAATGATGCTAGTGAAATTACCTGTCATTCTTTGGAGGCAAGTCTAAGATAGATAGCATCCAAGTTGTTTCTTGATGACAGAAATGGCAATACTTTGACCAGGAGAAATTCATTGTTCACGGAACTGTTGAAAAGAAAAGGCAAGAGGAAAATACTAATGACATTATTCACCCATCATGCCTATTTCAGGTCAATCACGTGAATATCCTAAACTGTGTTTTTCAAGGCACTCACACAGAAAACAGAGTGAGAGCATGAAGAAAAAATGTACGAGTCTTGTTCATTTTCAGAGGAATATGTCCCATTTAAAAATCATAACATATTCCCCTCCACTTGCCCGTTTTCCCTTATGTGGAAAAAGAATCTTGCACCTTGCGTAAGTTTAAGATGTGTGGTTACAGGGTCACAGCAGCATATCTTTTAAGACAAACATTTTAACTACTGAACATATATAAATAAAAATGTATATTTTTAAATATATAATAATTTTAAACATATAATATTTTATATTATATAGTATATATATTTATTGTATATTATGTTATATATATATTATTATATATATTATATAGAATATATAAAATATATTTTTAAACATATAATACGTATAACCCATGCCTTAGATAATCTTAGAAATAATATTCCTTAGTAGTAAATCCTCAGATAATGTACTGTTAGATAGCACACACAAAAGCAGGAGAAGAAATAGGCATTATCAGAAGGGAAGGTGACTACCCGGCAAAGATGAGGAGTAGCAACAGCAGTGCATGTGTCAGAAAAGAGGGAGAACAGAAGCAAAAGTACCTTTATCTAACCTGAACATCCACATAATCCCTGTTTTGTTGAGTTCCAAGTCTTCGTAATTTACTTGGGTTTTTGGCTGGGTTTTTTTCATTTATTTTTTTTAAGAGTAATCTATGATTCTGCAAAAGCAATAAAACTTAAGCAACAATGCAGGCACTTTGCATATGCATTCGTTCAAACATGCTAATAAAATAGGTTACCTTTTCAATTTGTGTTTATGCTGCAGTAGTCTCATAGTTATTCTGTCTTGTGCAGTTCTTACACACCAAAATTCTCTCAGAGGTGCCCTCAACAATTTTCTACATGCAGCTGGAAATGCCAGGCTTGGTTTTCTTTTGCCTGACACCATTTTGAAGAACCAGGCCATTCACTGCCCAAGATACTTCTTCATTAATGACAGATGGTCTAAAAGAAAAAAAAAAAAAAAAAAAAAAGTCAATATTTGGCTTCAAAATGAAAAACGGACACATCTTGCTCCCCCTTCCCTATTACCCTAAAAGCACACACTGGCCTGTCTCCACTTAGATGCTGGTATTTTCTGAAATACTACCACCAGCTTCCTACTAACCGTGACATAAGCTGTAGCAAGCTGTCTGCAGTGATAGCCTGCATAAATCATCAGTCCTGAAGGGAACAGATGTTCAGGGTATGAAAGAGTAATACCACAATTTAGTCATAATTAAAATTCACCTTAGCATGCCTCTACCAGTGAGCAGAGAGGAACATTTCACTTCTCACCTAAAAAAATGAAATGCCTCTCAATTCTTCTGCTTCAGGAAAATTAAGCCTGAATATTTTGTATATTGAGTTCCGTATCTGACACTGCATCATATAAATGACATTTTTATTTCTCTTAAACTGTTAGTGTTCTTCTTTTCCCAAATGCTATGAAATGACCTCTAAATGATTCACTGCCTTGGCAAAAAATCCAATTAAATCTTCAAGGAAGATTGTTGTACGTTGCACGCAGAAATAAAATCAGTAACCATCTATCTGTAGATCAAAGCTGTGCCAGTAAGCATAGCCACTGGACTGATAACAATTAATTCTGAGCTGGATATATGGCAAAACCTAGGGGCTGAAGGCCTTGAAATATTATTTAGTAACCTAAGATCACTGAAATCACTAGGAGTTAGAGGATAAACTCAGGAAAAATTTGATCCTTAGCCTTGTAGCTGCCATTAATGTGCCTACCCACATTTTGGACATTTTTGAACATATAAGCTTCATACTGCTATTATTACAGTTGGATGTCATTAGATGCATTAACAATACTTTTAAAAAAATAGGTTTCAGTTCACAAATCTTTATATCATAAGGCTACTTTAGTCTGAAATATAAAGTGTTAATTATGCTAATTATGGACTTTAAACTCACTACAGCATAAAAGGTCTGAGCATTTCCTAGCAATTTAAAGTTCTAGTGCGAAAGATAATTAATGTTCTCATCAATGTTGACCCTGGCAATCAATTTCAAACAAAAACCAAACTCTTATTAAAACATGGTTTTGTTTCCCAACTAAAGACCTTTAGTGACCATCAGCCTATGGAACTTCACACTGGATTCTGAATTATTCGATTCTGTACAGCTACAGTAATTTACCAGGACAGAATGTGAATATACAAATCTATTAATCTAGTAGAAGCCATTTTGTAAACAAAGTTACTTCTCAACAAGTGCATTTCAAATTTTCATTTGAGAAATTATTGTTTGTTTTCTTCCCCAAGGATGCATCTACATTAATGTTCTAGTTCCAAGTAGTTCATTCATTAATGTAGTTCAAAGACTGCAATCTTTAAGTCAGGAACCTATGGCTTCCACTTATGTACCTTGATTCATATCACACAACAGTTTCAAAGCACAAAGCTGATACCCTCTGGATTAAACTAAACCAATAGATGTGCTCCAGAGGTTACCTAAAGACCTTCCATAAGTCCACTACACGAACTAGAGACAGCCCAGAGTGAGATGTCTTAAAACAAGTATGTATAGTGCAGACACTAAGTTCCTTTGAACTAACTGCTTTGTTCCATAGATCTGTTTCTTTGGCACTGTACAACTTGTCAACACAGATGTAGCTTTTCTTTCCTGCTCCCTTCTCCAGAGCTTTTCCTGTTATAGGATCTATCAATTCTGCCTTATCTTGACTTTTGAAAGTCGACGTGTTCAAATATCATCCACTTATCCATACAGAAAAGCTACATTTTATTGTATAACAATATATAAAGACATTTTCTTATGGATATCAATTTTTAATATTAATAACTCCCATGTGTGGGAAAATATTCTTTTTGTTGACTTTATGATATGCTGCCCACTCAGGATATAGGATGGCTCCCCATCAATACAGATTCCAAGTTGCATGAGACTGTAGTGATGAGGAAGATGCATCTCAGAATTCTCAGAGATATGAACAGTGTATCTTGAATCACACCTTGTCCATGAATTCTACCTCTGATCACAAGAAAACAGTGATCTTGTAAGAAAGAAATGGTTGCAAGACCGGTTTAACTACTGCTTGAAAACCACCTCTACTAACACTGGAAAACAGATCTTAAAATCTCCAGAAAGCAATACTAGTGAGTAAAAAGATAGATTGGCTGTCATTTGGAAATTTTTGAAAATGTGTTTACAGAGAAGATGCAGAAGGTGGTTCAGCCTTGTAATAAGGGTCTCTAATGTACTAAGAAATATAGTCTAAGTCTGTGCCATGTTTTAGTTTGGTGAAATATTTATTTACATAGTTACTGGACATACATTATGTGCTATTTTCCATACAAGCAAGTATTACAACAGCAAAAAGGATGTTTTTCAATTTAGCCATGCTACACTAAGTCTAGTTTGGTTTCTTCCTGAGTAGAGTGGTACTTGGAAAAGAAGTAGCAGTCAATTTAGATTATAATGAAAGATGACATAAGGTGAAACTTAAGAGATTGCTTGGCATTGAATGATTAGAACAAGTAGGTGCCTAAAGGTGAATTTAGGAAGATTATAGCTGCCTAAGCCAAAGAATGTGATAAAGAAAAAATTTGCTTACCCTTTAAGGTTACATCCACAGTACCCCTTGAGGCTGGCTGAAGGACTCCTCTGAAGGTCAAGCTTGTTTGTATTCAATAGTATAAGCTTGCAAGTACAATAAGAATAAGCCCTTTAGGAATCTGCATGGCCAAAAATGCTGAGCATGACTACTTGTTCACAGCTTTGACTGAACAAGATGTCAATGAGATTGTCATGTGCATGGGGAGCAGGGACTACCTGGTAATGAATACATTTCTGCCACTTCAGAGCAGCATTGATATAAAATCAAGGCACTTGAGTGGTTTTGTGTTCCCTTACTTTCAACTATAAATTGCTTTTGCCACATAAAATTGTCTGTACACTGAGGCTGTTGTGCATCCTTAAGTGACCATTTGCTCTTGTAATCTTGCTTTTTACTAGGAAGACCCACCCCCCACCTTGCTGTAACCTCCTTTCAGGCAGCTGGTGAGGTGCTAATGTCTCCCCTCAGCCTCCTTTTCTCCAGACTAACCAGTCCCAGTTCTCTCAGTCACTCCTCACCTGTGCTTCAGACCCTTCATCAGAAGTGAAGATTAACTCAGTGTATTGAGATTACACTGAGAACTGCAGATAATATATTACCTCAATGGAACTCCCCTAAAACACACAGTAACACTGCTACTGCTGGTTAAAGTGGCTTTAAAACTTTGATCATTTAAAGACAGCAGAAGTACAGATAAAAATAATTTGTCAAGGAATATCTTCTTCCAGGAAAAGAATTTTTAATGATCTGATGACAAAGTAGTTCACTATTAAGAATGAAAAATGTCACTTGCAGAATAAAAATAAACTCACAGAGCACTGAAATTTTCACTTGACATTCCCTAAGTACTGACTATACTGTTCATGGTCTGAGCTCAGTTTATACATTAAATGCATTTCCTGTTGCACTGAACTTACTTCAAAAATCAGTTCTCTTACTACCCCACTACCTATGCCCTTCATTCCCAATTGCTTTATACTGTCCTTGTTAAAACAAGATGCACAGAGATGTAAGAAACATTCTTCAGATGATAATAAAAAGGAACAAGTGTATAGGGTTAAAGGGACTACCATAGATATTACAAATATATTGATATTGTATGCTGAATTTAAATTATGCTTATGTACTCAGACACCTATTGCTTTAACTTATTTCCCTTTCCCCACCTTGACAGAAATAAGCACCAACCAATGCTTCAAACAACCTTATAAACCTGGTGAATCCAAAACCTAGTCTGAAAAAATACTTCAATCTATTTAAAAAATAGGATATAATTTTCAGTTCCCACTTTTTAAGATTCTGAAAATTTAGGGCAGAACAGTAACAGAGACATGAATCTGAGAGATAACTTACATGTCTAAGTGTTCATGTAATAAATAGGAAACTCCCTGATATATACTTATGGAATAGGAAGACAGGCCCCAGTTTCCTAAAATTTAAACACTCTAGTAGTAGCAACACAAAATGTTGCATTTATGTCCTCTGTCCAAATTACAGATGCCTCTGTATTTGGGAAACATATTATGCCCAGGTCACATTCCTGTGTTTAACTAAGTTTATAGTCACTCCCTTTTCTTTAAATACTTGGAAGTTTTTTGTCTCTGCATGTTCTGAAATGTCATCACTTACTGCCACAGGCACAATGGGCTATATTTAACTAACAATGACAGCTGTTGTCATTAGATTTTCAACCCACTAACACTCCTAGTCTGACATATTATTTGAAGTATGTCTTAATTCTAAATTTGATTAAAATTACAAACATCCCATCTTCTCTGCCAATCAGCATGTTTCATCCCCTTGCCCTGAACTTTCCTGTGAACTCTTCAGGAAAATAGGTCATGGCATTAGTGTCCTTTTACACTAAAGAAGGTCCCCAGATTGTGAAAAGCATAGAAGTGTCTTTTCACAAATCCATAATTAAAACTTAGCTTCATCGACAAATGATTACTCTTTTAAACTATATTTTGTGTGACAGGAATATGAAATAATATGAATTTACCTTGCAAAAACCATATTTCCTTTTAAAAAACAAAATTACATTTTACTTTGGGAAATAACAGTTAATACATGAATGATTGCATAAGGCATCAGAGTCTGTGCCCCCCAAAACACAGTACTAACACCAAACTTACTAAGGCATTGTCTTACTCTTTGATGCCCTTAAAAAAAGTTCAATACAAAACATAGTTTTGAGAGAAACTGTGATAAAAGGGTACCAAATAGGGCATTTTATACATATATATGTATATATATATATATATATATATATATATATGTGGAATGCAGTAGATGCTATAATTTCATTAAATCTGTTCTCTTTAGGAAAAAGTGAAAACTGTATACAAAGGGTTTAGTCATGCCTGTTTAGCAGCATATCATAATAGGTACCTAAACAATGGTATCTAAATATCATTGCTATCAAATGTTATCAAGTATTAATGATATCTATTATAGGTGTCTAAACAATCTGACCTGGTTATCTAAACAATCCCATTTGATTAATTATGTTTA
This sequence comes from Heliangelus exortis, assembly GCF_036169615.1. NCBI lineage: Eukaryota > Metazoa > Chordata > Aves > Apodiformes > Trochilidae > Heliangelus > Heliangelus exortis. Next base: position 6,133,599 of record NC_092439.1, read on the forward strand.
TGCTTAAGTAAATTTTTAGTTATAGCTTTCTAATTGTAAAAAAAAAAATACCAAACTGTTCTTGAAAAACTATTCCCTCTGCTGATTTTTCTACCCTGACCAATTTGCTTTACTTGGTTTATTAAGATATATGCGTGTGTCTATGTATGTAAATGTATTATAATTTTTGTCATCTCTCACTGGACCTCTCAAGTACAAGAAGAACACTGAGGTCCTGGAGTGTGTCCAAAGAAGGGCTACGAAGGCAGTAAAGGGCCCACAGAACAAGTCTTAGGAGGAGCAGCTGAGGGAGCTGGGGTTATTTAGTTTGGAGAAAAGGAGGCTGAGGGGAGACCTAATCACTTCCTACAATTACCTGAAAGCAGTAAGGAGGTGTTAGTCCCTTCTCCCAAGTAACAAGTGATAGAACAAGAGGAAATGACCTTAAATTGTGCCAGGGAATGTTTAGATTAGATATTAGAAAAAATACTGTCCACTGAGAGGGATCTAAAGCATTAGAATAGGCTGCCCAGGGAAGAGGCTGAGTCACCATCCCTGGAGGCATTTAAAAGACATCTAAACTTACTGCTTAAGGACATGGTTTAGTGATGGACTTGGCAGTGCGAGGTTAATGGCTGGGCTTGATGATCTTAAAGGTCTTTTCCAACCCAAATACTCCTATGATTCTGCACAGCCTATTGGCTGCTTCCAGAAAACAAGTATCTGGTCACTTTGTAACATCATCAAGCTGAAGTATACTGAAAAGATCCCTCCTATTTCTTAAACAAACTGTGAAGCCTAAGGAGTAAAAGCAAAGCCTGGCAACATGCATTTGCTATAGTTACTGTGCCATCAACAAGAGTCTCTCTATACTGGAAAATCTATATATGGAAAAAGGTATTTATCAAAATCTGCTGTGGTAGCTCTTGAGGGAACACTATGGACCTTTGCTTCTGGTGCCAAAGGAAGTGATAGAGATTGCTAAGTGAGAAATCTAAAGGAGGAAATATTAAATAATTACTACACATGTAAAAAGCCTCTCTAATTCCTGTGGGCTCACTTGTATACATTTGCAGGGCTACAGCTCCCATTCCTGTACATTTGCTACTGTAATCTATGAGTTAAGAACTCAAAAGCACCAACAGTATGTTTATACTGACAAGTCACACAATGTGCTCTCTTCCCAGTCTTGAACTAGAGAAATAAAATACAAAATACATACTGCCTATATCTTTATACATCTCTAAAACCTATGTGCAGTATATTGTAGCTTTTTTTAAATGTGTGAATTGTCATTCATACCATATGTAAGTAAAATACAAGCAAAACCAGACTATGGAATGTTGTGCAAAGAATTAATGAATATTTTTAACACCAGTTCTGATGTCTGAGCATGTGGAAATCTACATAATTAACTGTCATTCTCCTGTTCTATTAAGCTTGTAAACAGGGGTGTAAAAAGGTCTGTTTTCTGGTATGGGAGGCTTTTCTACTTATAGCAGTGACTTTTTTTCCTGTTATACTTACCCTTTTAATGGACACACAATATGTTACTCTGTGCCCAAGCTCACCTACTCTTTCTTTTCTCAAAAGACAAGGCACATCTGCCACCTGCTCTAGTCTGTGTCCCAGCAACAACTGTCGAGCAGCAAAAAGATTGATTATCAGTCAAAAACCATTCAACAACACCAGATTTTGGTAGGTTAAGCTTGCTGATCCAGCAAGAGATGGTGTGAAATTTTCAGTAATGTGTGCCAACATCTTGGTGCTAAAAGAACAGCAGTGCATGTCACGATGAAACACAGCCAAAGATATGCAGACAAAGCACAGAAGTTTTTGTTTTGGACTTGGCTTCCAAGAGGAAAATGAGAGAAATAAAAAAAGACCTGCTTAATTAATTTGAAAATCTATCATAACACTCAAATCATATGCTTTAAGAAACTATAAGAGCACCAGTTAAGAGTTTGTAACAAATTATAATGATACTCATATAAAAATACTGCAATAATAGGATCATATAAATGATTCACACTGTTCAATGGGCAGTTTTATCATCCACTTTTTCAAGAATAAACAGAGAGATTTGTGCCTTTTACTGAAAATCCAGGCCATTCATAACAGCCTTTCTAGAGAATGGATCACCTGTATCCTACCCAGAATAATTTTTATGTTATTAACAACAGTTTACCATATATAAGATTGATCTTCAAGACACATGATTTCTAACAAAAGTTTCATTCATTAATACTTCCAGGAATATCCAAAAATTCAATTACTGGGCATATATCATAAAGGCTCTACCAATTAACATTAGATTTTTTGTGTGTATAGAGAGAGCCATACACTGGTCAATTTCTTAGGCAAATAGCCTGTAATAAGTACTAAATAGATATCTTCTTGAAATGTATTTGAACTAAGTAATATTAATCTGTAGAAGATTTATTGAAAGATTGTTTGAATATTTTGAAATCCAGAATTAAAAATTTAACACTAAAGTATGCCTCCTAAAACATAAAAAATGGTATTTAAAAAGGACGAAGAAAAATAACATAAGAGGTTTGTAACTAAAGAAAATACATTAGGAAAAAATTACCAAAAAGTGTAAAGAAAGATTTACATGAAATATAAATAAGATATATACAAAATATGCACACTAGTTGAACGATTTGTCTTTTGTTTTCCTTCTTAGCAACCTCTAAACTTTAAAAAATGTATCATGCATTTCACTTCTACAAGATTGCACAAACTGGAATGTTTCACATAATGTTAAAAAAAATATCTTACTTGCATTTCTGATTGGAATTATGCATTGAGATTGAAGATCCCTACCTACAAATACAATACCCTAATCATTATTTTGCTCCTTATAATACATTAGCTTATATTCATTAAAAGTACAGTATCATAAATGCCAGGTGAATTAATAATTTAATAAAATACTCAACTGGTATCTTGAATTTGATAGTAAACCCTACTTAATCTAATGTTATAAAATATTACCACCAGTTTGCTGCAGAAAGCTCTCAAGTACTTAAAACAGGAAAGAGAGAAACATCTACATTCACATTCACACTGTAAAGGAATCAGTAGTTTTTTCCCCTTGGAATATAAAACATAATTACTAGTTTGGTAAAGGAATGAGAAGAATAAAATAAAAAATTTAATAATGGTCTTACCAAACAATCTAAAATTATAAAAGCATAGTAAAGTAGATATTCCATCTTGCTGTATTAAACTTTCAAAAATTTCAAATGGTGACATCAATGAATCCACACTCTGGATTATTTTTACTACTAGAATAAGCCTAATTAATGATGTCTGTTTGATGTCACTGAAACTAAACAGTAAATTCAATAATCTCTTTACATTTTCACCATTTAACCTCCTGCAGGCTCCCTAATGTCTATTCAGATCTATATTAAATTAAGTACCAATGCTAATGAAGGGCAATAAACGTGGCTGTCAGTAGATTTTTCTTTCATTAAGCACATTATCCTCTTACTGAGCTGTAAATGAGTAAACATTAGTTTTGTTAAACCATGCAAAAAGACAGGATAAAAATAACTTTTAATTGCACCCCTTCAGCATTTGCTGGGGGTTCTCAGTTTTGTTTTGGTTTCTTTACCTTTTATTTTTTTGAATGGATCTAAAAAGGCCTCTCCAGTTGAAATATAAATGTCAGCATCATGGGGTATGTCTTTAGGTTCTAGTGCTTCAGTGCTGTCTGCCAAGAACACTCATTGTGCAGCCATGTTCAGCTTCAGCTTTTCAGAGCACTCCTCCAGCAGCTAAATGAATGCAAGAGGTAAGCAATACTGATTTCAAACACACTAATTTTATGATCAGTATCTAGTCAGAAAAAATAAAACTGGGCATAAAAAATACACTCTCAACTAATTCACCTATCACAGGACCTGCACGACAAGCCATTTAGTATTTTATTATGCTACATATATACTATATATAGTTTTATTATACTATATAATTTATTATTACTGTTTATTACTAGAAATCACAAGATCAGAGACATAACCTTTAAGAAGACTATATTAAAAATAATGTGCTCTTGCCTTTTGATGTCAAATAATGTTGTACATTAAGCTGTAACTTACTTCACTTAGCATTTATAATACTTTTAACAATCATCCATGTTAGGAATAGTGTAAAAAGAATGAGAAGTTCCATATATGTTTATTTTAAGGGGAAAAAAAGGATTTCTGTTAGGGTCTGAAGCACAAGCTACAAATAAACTTTATCCATGCAAGAAAAAACTATTATTAGAGGTTAATGGCTTAATTAAAGACACAGAAACTATAGCAAAGACCTTTCTGTGCTGTTTTGTAAGCTATGACTTGATTACACTTGGCTGCTGTTTAGTAACTTCGGGTAATTCAAATGCCCTCTGGACATACCAGGGTTTTGAGACAGAACTCTTAATTCTTTTGAAAAAGAATACAGCTTAGGATATTAAAGAAACAATCCAAGAGATCTGGGGGGTTTTAGGGCCTGGGTTTGGGGTTTTTTTCTTTTTTGGTTTGGTTGTTTGTTTTAGAACTTTCATAGTAATTGTGTGAAAGACAATCTGAATTATGGTCATTAAAATTATTCACAGTGTAAGAATTTAGTTCACAGCACTTAAGTTATAGATACAGAAAATAGAGAAATTTGACTGTTATAAGCATAAAAGGCTTAACCTATTCTAAACTGAGTTTATTCAGAACTTCTAGAATACTTGAAAAGTAGTGCTTAACTCCACTATGAAGTCATTTTAGGAAATACCTTAAGATTTTTCACAAGAATATGAGCCACCTAATTTTACAAGTATTTTTCAAAATCTATCAGCACAAAAAATATAGAAAAAAATGTTGATTCTAAGTAAACTTCTAAGATTTCTTACAATGAAGGTATGCAGATTATTGCTTCTAGTTTAAAAAGTAAGAACTAATGACAGTCTTTTCTCAGGCAAAATTTCAATCAAATTGACAGCAATTATGTCTGTACAGTGACTGCAGAGTGGAGCTTATTGTTAATTGTTTCTTTTTCCCAGATAGGAAAATATATTCAATGCAACTGCCAGAATAAAATTAAGTAAAAATAATAGTAAAAAAAATCATATTAGTATTTTAAAAGGTTCATACCACAAACAACAACTGAATAATACCACAGTAAGAATATTGTTTAAATGAAAATATAAAGGGAAGGGAAAGCAGATTTATAACAAAATACCATACGTCAGCAAGAATATTTCTGACATGCTGTCTCTGTCCTAGTCTGCAACAAGAGGTTTCCATGCAGAAATTAAAGCTGGTTCAAGGCCTAAAATTTTACTTTCTCTCCCACTTTAGTGGGAAATTTTTCCAGGTATATTGAAATATATTTATAGTCATACAAAATCAGCAATGACAAATACTTGAGTGGTTTTGAATAAAGCACTTTCAGAAAACATAAAAAAAATACATTTAGAGCCATTTGTATTCTATTTGAGGTTACAGCTTCACAAGAGCAAGAGGATCCCATGATAACCAAAACCATCTATGTTTGTCTCAGCTGACAATTTCCCTACTCAAAACAGAAGACACAAAACCAAAAAGCTTTTGATGAGGAGATCTAAATTAAACACACTAAAATACACTTTTGTTCACCGGGTCTTCAATTTAATCACCTTTATGGTACATTGCAAAATCCAATTGTTCCCTTGAATTTTCCAGACAGAATCAATTCATTTTGGATTAACTATGGAGAATCACATTCTTCTTTACAGAGGGTCAACTTAATAGATGTTACCTATCCTACTGTTAAGTCTATTAAACATTTCATGAGCAAACTGGGATGTGTTGTTTATTGTGAACTTATTTGGCTTTGAGAAACACTTGATGCAATCAATATTATTTTAAAAAGGATAAAGTCTGAAAAATTGTTAGGTCAAGAAATCTTAATAAAAATTAGCAAGGTCTATTTTAGAATACCAAGTGAACCATTATTACAAGGTGACTGAACTGCAGCAGTCATGATTAAAAGCAATGGAGATGAGCTTCGATTACCTTAGTTGACCTGTGGGAACATTTTCAGGTCTGTTTTTCTTGGATGGTGATATAAGGCAGAAATTGTCTGCACTACTTCATTTTTAGCTTTCTGTATGTCTAATACTCTATCACAACTCTGAACTGATTTTGTCTGATGTGCAGAACAACCCTGAAGCTTTGAAGTTCTTGATACCATTGCTGATTGCAGGTGATTGCAGGCAAATAGAAGATGTCCATAGCTTTGCTTCCCTTCAATATTTTTAACATAACTTGAAAACAGAATACTAAAGACTATCAAAGAGTCCAGAGAGTTTTCTGACAAATAAATCTGAATATGGCTAATATCCCTTTCCATAAGGGAAAACTTAGTTTAACAAAAGTTGTTTCAGTAACAGCTATACAGGTCAGAATTATCACACAGCTTCAGATGTGAATTCAACAGCAGGATAATGACAGTTGCCAAGGATTTGTACTTGCTGTCTCTTACTAGTCCTGTTGCCTGTCAAATTGTCTCTTTTTCTTATACAGAAGCCATGGAATTTTTTATGGATAGCAACTACTTACAATATACAATGAAGAACATCAGATGTAACAACCACCCTTTAGCCCTTCATTATTTGGTCATCTCTGTTATATCTAGTCATTCATTTTCACCTAAATTATTTATTTATACTACATATTTGACAAGCATATAATCTTTCTTTTTTTTTCAATACTTGTTCAAAAGATCCAGTGATTTATTTTTAAATTTTCCTGGTTTAATTTATGTATTTAGGTTTATGTTATTATTTTTATTTTTGTACATGTACGCCATTTTGGATTCCTCAAGAAAATCAACTGTATAGCAAAGTCATGTTATTTATCCAACAAAGGTATTAAAAATAAAATAATGGTAGTATCAGATCTTAACCACAGTAGAATAGTTAGGCCAATCTTATATTTTTTTATTATTTGTTTGCATTGTTGAATGATTTTCCTCCAGCTACCACATATTTTTTTATGTTTGTTTGCACTTATATTATCATTGTACTACATGCATGCATGCTCCAGATAATCATATTAATAAATCTTTATATTGGTAGATGAGGTCATGTTTTGCATATTATGGCCCTGGCACAGACCTGCATTAGCATCATCATAAGATTTACCAAAAAAATTAAATTTAATTTTATTATACAGGAAACTCACAGTAAGCATAATTCATATCTTTAAAAACAAAACCTAATAATTTAGTAAATTTAATATGTTTGGGAAACTGCCTTCATAATAACTTACCCAACAAAGGGCAGCTTTATGCACATAATCTGTATCACTTTGGCAAGGATCTTCTTCAATAAATAATGCTTCAAACCTCACACCTGCTAAGCAAACTAAACTGTTCTCAACCTCTACTGCAGCTGGAAAGGAAAATTGATGATTGTTTTCCTTTTATTAGGAAAGCCAAATCTTCTCCCTTTCTCCTAGTACTCTTTCCAATTACAGGCTATCAGAAAACTACAATCTATTCTAAATGACTACACCCTGAGTAATAACCTAATAAGTACAGGCTGTGTGTGAAACTCATGTTCCACTGAAATTTTTGGGAATTGTGCCAAAGGCTTGAATGAAAATTTTATACTGGCTCTCTTGAGCTGATGAATAGAAAGAAACTGCTTCTCCTTTCTCTGTCACTTCCCCACTGGAATTCTGGCATCGTACAGACCTCTGGTCATAACAGACTTTTTCTCCAGTATACTAAAAAGAGCAAAAGAAACTCTACTGGTCAGTTAGGCAATTGGTAGCCAACACAGAAGAAAATGTTTAAAAAATCAGTTTTGGATAATACAATAATTTGACATCTTTTACTGTCTTTACTTAGCAAAAAAACTAGACGGCACCCAAAACAACTCTGCTGCCTCACCCCAAATGACAGAGAAATGGATTTTCTTTCAGTGTCTGGAACAGACAAAATCTACTCAAGGCCCGAGGGGTGAAGCTGCCACACAACAGAAAAGAAATTAAGGCAAATAACGAGAACAGAGATTCCCTTTACCAAAATCAGCACTCACAAAGAAACTGGTAATTCGGTCTTCATAGCATAGCTTTACAAGCTGAGTAGAAAACAGGCTAAATAAAAGCTGCAGAAGTTGGAAACTTGGGTGCCACTATACTTGCGGAGTTAACCAGGCTGCCATCTGCTCCTCTGTGAAGCAGAGAAAAAAGGGCGGCAGCACCTTGGGATCTGAGATGGCTGCAAGGCCCCCCCCTTCCTGGGGATTTGGCTGCTGGGCTCAGGGCCAGCTTAGAGATGGCACAGCTGAGGGCTGCCCCTCCTTCCCTCTGGTGACCATGGGGAGCTGCCAGACAGCTCTGCAGGACATCCCTAGCCCAGCCTGGTTCCCTCTGAGGGAGCTGCCTCTACCCCGAAGCTCTGGTGCTTGCCTGAGGCGCCGCCGCCCCCCAACCCCTGCCCGGCCGTGGGCCCCTCCGAGCTGTGCCCAGGCCCAAGGGGTGACTTCCCACCTTAGCCTGGGAAAATCTGACCCTGCCACCAGACATGGTGCTGCCCCTGCCTTACCTTATCTGCCTGGCTCTACCCCATCACCCCAGCCTTGCCCCGTGTCTCTGGCTCTGGTTGTCCCCAGCCCTGGCAAAGCCCACGTCAGGCCCAGCCCGCGGCTCCTCAGCCCACAGGGAGCAGCTGACCCCTCCGTAGGCTCTGGCCACGTCTTCCTTTCAAGAAGGTATCCATGCGGTGTCTTGTCCTTCCTAATCATTCTGAAGCTTTCTTTGGTGCGAAAATACCATCAGCCCTCTGACCAGTTATTAACACCATGAATCAGTGACAAGTTTGCTGTCAGACCAAAGAGAAAAAACTGAGATCTGAAGAGCCCAAGAAACGTAAGAACATGTGAGAACATAAGAAATTTCCTACAGATTTCAGGACCACTATGTCAACTACAGATGGATCCAGATAGAACGATTCTGAACAACTGAAGGAAACAAAATTTTAAATAAAGACAAGATTCAAAAAAATCTGAAAAAGAATTTGAACCATTTTCAGTGTTGCTGCTAAGCTATACTGGCGAAAAGTGACAAAGGGAGCCCTTAGAGCGAGAGCTTGCTTTAATATGACATCAACATTATATAACATCAACATTAATATAACATCAACATTCAAATAACTTTTATTTAGTGAAAAGAACATACAAATTAAACAGTCAGCCATGCTGGTTTTCAGAGACAAAGAGTTAGGGGTGATGGCTGGAACAGTGTAGCACTCACCAACAGCCAGCACAACTACAGTCGCAGCAAACACCGAGGCAAACCTGAAGCTCGGCTTTACATCTGAAGAGCCAATTCCTGCAAATACTTCCACAGTTGTTTAATATAAAGCACAACAGCACATCCATTTCTTCAGTGCAAGAAGACGTGTATATGCCCTGGAGCCCTGTTGTGTATTTCTCAAAAGCATGTTTGTGTTTGAAGTACTTATTATTTTCACAGTCTACACAACACAAACACACCGCCAAGTGGTATCATTCACCATGACAAACTTTAACAGTTCCATTCATTGAAAACAACTACAAAACCTTGTAATGATACAAATGGATACTTTTCACTAGTTAGGTAAAATAGGTTGCTGTTTCGTTGCCCTCACAGATTTCTTGAATTACTCTTTCTTCTAGATCTTTTGTTTAATAGATTTTCTTTTCTCATATTTTTTTACAATACGTCTGTACAATACCAGCACAACAGGCCTGAAATATCAACAGACAATGAACACCTGCAATAACATCAACACTAAAGTAAAAATACAGTAATGCTGTTTAACCAAATCATTCTGTGAGCTAAAAAAAGCCAACTGTATTGCTAAAATACTGAAAAATAATGAAATGGTATTTGAAGTACAGCAGCTATATTATTTCCTGTGATGCTGAAAGGCATTTTACTACTTGTGACTGTACTTGGAAAATGCTTCAGTCTTTCAAAGAATCCACATCATGAAGAAATGTTAATGAAAAGTGTGATAAATTATAAACTGTATTTCTCAAGAAAATAAGCAAAATGCCAATTAATCCAGTGCTCCTCTTCAACAAACATATGTAGACATGTCCAATTATTTTGGGAAAAGCCAATTAAAATAAAATTAGTTATCGAAATACCAGAGCTAAGTATTTAATTTCATCATCACTTTTCTTAAGAAGCTGATTTTAACATAAACTGTGAGATACTGTCACATTGCAGGCTTTACAGACACCACATTTGTTGCTCCACTGCCTCTGTGTAGATTGCAGTTTGCATTAGCAAGTAACTAATGTGACACTAAACATGGCTGTGTCTGATGAGGGTTTTCAAAAATCTGAATATTTGGTTTAAGTGCAACAGAATAAAGCTTGGTCTCTACAGGAACTTAAAAAAGAAGAAATATTACATAACATGTGGCTTTATACACATGGTTAGCAGCATGTGTTCCTCCTTTTCTGAAAAGGAATGGATGACATCCTTTGAACTTTCAAGAACAATGACATAAGAGTGTCACAAAGACTTATGAAAGTGTGGAACCAAGTAAGATACTGTAACACCTGTTTATTGTGGATGTTTATTATTGATGTCTGTATCTGCAGAACAAACTTTGAATAAAGGTCTATACTTTAAATAAGCCAGTTATACGAACACTCCTCAGTTTTGGTAGAAGCAAAGGTTACCTGACAATAAAACACAAGGGAATGAAGCAATATGTTTCATATTTTTTTTCAGTAGGTGAAAAAAGATGAGAACAGCTGGTTCTTGGTTCAGCCAAGTGCACTGCTTTTAGTATTGTTCTAATGCTCAAACATTAACTAAATATTTATGGAAAAAAGTTGGACAGGCATAGATACAGCTCCAGTGTAAATATGGCAGGCTGCCAAAAATGCAGAATTTGTCACGGGGCACAAGATTAAATGCCATGTAGTTCAGTGTTAGCAAAGCAAGGAAAGGTATGAGTATCTTTGTCTTTCCCTCAGTTATAATCTAGGCCTGGTTTAGACTGATTGACACTGCACTTTAAAGACAAAAACTAAGTCATGAAGTCTCTCAAATTATCATGTTTGCCTGATACTTCATCCACTGATTTTACTCCACCTGCAGCACACAAGACAAGGTAATAATTTATGATAATTATATGAAAATATACAATTAATATTCATCACCTCTCATTTCTCATCACTTTAGATGATCAGTAATGCAGAGTAAAAATGCTGTCAGATTTCTAATTGCTTTGTAATGGGCCTGAAATAGGGAAATCGTTGAAGACAAACAATCTGTCACTTGTCTGTTACCTTAACTATCTATCACTTAAAAAAACCCTCATTAAATACATTGCTAATGAACGACAAAAGACTGTACTCAGTGTGCCCAGATGTACCTTTTTAAACAATATTGTAAATTGCTTAAATAATTCCCAAGACATTTCCAATCATTTTTGTGGAAATTTAATGGAAAACATATATTTTCAGTGCATGTTACATCTCATTTGTTCACATCATTATGACATTTAGTCTATCATATCCACATCTCCTGGGAGATAAAACTTTGTTATTCTTTTGACTGTTGACAAGTCTGACCCAATTAAAACAAATTCTGGAAGAACTGAGCAGTCAGATCTCTGACATCTTCCTTTTTAAAAAAGGGGGGAAAAATCATTTTTACTTAATCCTAATTCTTGCAAGGATTTTTAAAAAGAAGACAAGCATTCTTCAAGGCTGAACAAGTTATTTTATCTTGCACAGACAAAAAAAAAATTGTTCCCTAGTGACAGAATTCAGAATTTTCACTTAGACCATCCTTTTGAGTCAGCTGTCTACTCTAGCTCTATTAAAAATTAAATAAAATATTCTATTAAAATGTTAAACTGTGTTTTTTTCACAAAAATGTTTACAATACTCAAACTATACAAAAATTATCTTACATTGCACAAGAGAATTTTTTTTTATTAAAGTGCCCATCGTTAGTGAAATGAAGAGCACCTATATGTACTTAAATAATTATTTGTTTAAGACACTTAAGAAACTAATGAGGCCTGGTTTCTTGCCAACTTGGGTCCTACACCTCTCATTCTGGACAAAAATTCCAGGCTTTCTTCAGTCAGTCCACTGGCTGTCTCCACACATTTTCTGCTTTCATGGTAAATTCCCCACACTTGCCATACTTTTTTTTTTTTTTTTTTTTTTTTTTTCTTGACATTAGAAGGGGATAAAGCAGCATATTCTAGTTTGAACTATATGCTGATTTACCAGCCAGTAGAGGCCAAAAGCAATAGGGAGCTTTTGGGTTCACTCAGTTGTGCACTGCCCTCCCTCTCCTACATCCTCATTTGATTTTACCAGATCTTGAGCTCACTTCGTGTTGATACCTCTGGCACTGAAGGATTTTCAGCTTGGCTTGAGACTGATGGACATCTTCAAAAGTCATTACAGCCAGACAGAGTCTGATCAGCTCAAATAACCCAAACAAAACATTGTGATTTCTGAAACTAGAAAGATTAAAATTGAAAGAAAAACCAAGTCACAAAGACTGCAATTCTAGAAAAGGACAGATAATCCTTCAGTAATTTCATTTGATAGTTTATGCATTTTGCAGCCCATAAACAATAAAGTTGTATTAAACAGTCTGTTTTCTTTTACTTTGGCACAACTGCTGAACATGCACAGAAAAGAATGAGTATTTCACCTCCAATCTTTTTCCTTTGACTTCAGAGATAATTCCTTAACATTTATATTTAATTTTATGTTGAACAACTATAGATAACTATACTATTGCATACAAATGCTCACAGTCCCTTGAATAACTTTGAATTTAAATGATGCTATTAAGACACTTCAGTTACCAGTCCTATAATGAGTTAAAACGCAAAAATCCTTTATGCAGCATTTAAGAATTTGGGGCAGAAAGGATAAAAATGGATATCAGAAATAAATGAGGTGTATAAGAGTATATTAACAATTTGTGATAAAACCATGTCTGGTGACCAACCTCCAAAACATCACTGCATCTTTTCCTATTTTCCTTCTCATTTTCTCCACAACAAATGTTCCCATATCAGCCCACAGCAATGGCTGAGGGGAATGCATTTACAGTGGGCTACCCAAGCTGTACGTGGGCTGAGGACAAGGCAGAATAAAGAAGGTGACTCGTGCAGTCATACTGAGACCTTTCCTGAGAGGGAAATTCTCATTTCAGAAGGGACTACGTGAATGAGCCACACGTAACACATCTCATCTGTGATTCAGTTATTCCAGTGAAATAATTCCCCTTTAGGGAACGTAATTCCTAGCAAGTCGCTATCATCTTGCTCAGCTCACAGGGTGGGAACAACTTCCAAGTGAGGCGGTGAGGATGCGGGATGAGGATGCGGGATCATCACCGGGATGCCTGCGCTTTTCTCCTCAGACACCCGCAGCCCGGCGCAGCTGAACAGAGGGAATTCGACGGCCTGTGGAGACCTGAGCTTTCCCTCGGGGCTACGGGGGAGAAGCCTGCTAGGAGGGGTGGTAAAATGGACCCAATGCGCCGCGGGTATCCCCGCACCCGAAGGTGGAGCCCCTGAGAGGAGAGGGGGTGTCGGGAGGACCCGACTATCGCGTAGTGAGCGAGCGAGGGCGAGGTGGATCCCGGTGTCTTCTCGCGGGTGAAGACTGAAGGAAAAGTGGGGGTAAAAAAGGAGAAAGGTGCTCCCGCTCGAGCCGGACCGGGCTGGCAGCGGCTCCATCACTCACAAACCGCGTTGCCATGGAGACGGCGTCAGGCCGCTGCCGCAGTTCCTCTTCCTACCGGTGCCAGCGCTATTACTGCCCGGGCGGAAACAGGAGAGGTGGCCCGATGAGCCAGACGCGTGGCTCTCCGCCGCTACAGAGCACTACGCAGGGGTTCGGTTTCCTGCCGGACGGACTTATCCAGGGGACACACCTCGTCCCTCGGGGACCGGCGGTGCGGGGCAGGTGGGTGCTGGCTGGGTGTTTGCTCGCAGGATCCGTGGGGGTTTTGGGTGCGGGGGTCTCACGCCGCCGTCTGTTGGTGTTAACGGGCGCGGAGAGGCGGGGTCCTCGCGTTCTCGCTGCCGCGATCCGTGCGTCCCGGCCCCGCGTCCCGTGTCCCACGTCCCGCCCTCCCGGCCCCGTGTCCCGCGTCCTGTGGTCCCGCGTCCTGTGGTCCCGCGTCCCGTGTCCCGCGTCCCGTGTCGGTCTCAGCGGGTCCGTTGCTGTGGGCTGGGTCCGCCGAGCCGCAGCCACCGCCTGGACCTGGGCTGCGTCGGGAGAGCGCAGCCCCGGGTGAGGCTTTGCGTGTGGGTAGAACCCCGCGTGGGTTCCCCAGGGACAGAGAAGGAGGTGTGGAAGTGGGGGGCGGGCAGGCCGGCTGCGTGACGCTTCCCACGGGGAGAGCGTGGGGAAACACGGCTGGAGATAGTTTTACAAAAAATGTGCTTTTCTTCTGGGGGAAAAGGATTGAGTCTGAAGGATGTCGGTGGTCACCAGAAAGCGGTTGTTTTGCTGGAGTGGAAAAAAAAAAAAAAATCCCATTTCATCCTTTGGGCAATAAAACGATGAATGAAACCTGGCGGGCTCTAACCTGCTGGCAAACAGGGTTATTGCTCATCAGAAAATTCCTGGTAAATCAGCTTCTGCGGCCTTGGAATTTCAGTACCTGAGGAGGGCCTTGAAGCTCCTGTGCTCTTCCTGACATTTTATCCTCTCGTCTTTTTCATTTTTGTCATTAATTTGATAATAGCCAAAAATTAAAAGCACCCAGGTTAGGTTGTACCTGGGGATCTGTGGTAACTTTATATGCTTCTGTTGATTTTTTTTTTTTTATTTTATTTTTGTTAGTGTGTTTTTAGATGCTTCTCTGAGTCGATTTTTAAAAAGTGAACCCTTCTTACCAGGCAGGGTCCATACCAGAAATGTCATGGGGCAAAACCCAAGCCAAAATGTTTTCCTCTTCTTGCATGTGTCTCATTCCTGGATTGACAACATGTTGCACTCATATGTACTTAGGTTTTTTTCATGTGGTTAATACAGTATTGATTCAAAAAGTGTACATTTTTAAGAAGCTCATTTTTGCTTAACTGTTTCTCTTTCAAACAGTAATTGTGGTTTTTTAATTTCCTTACACAGTGATGATATTTTCAAAGCTATGGCCTCTGAAAGGATTACACAGAAGGACTTGTACAAAATCCTGGGTGCAGAGCCATCAGACAGTCCAGCAGAACTGAAACGGAAGTACCAAAAACTTGCTTTATTAGTAAGTATGGGTTTTGTTATTTAAGATGTGTAAAAATAGAATTTATAAACCACTAAAATAATTGCTGGGTTTGCTTTTACATGTTTTTGTATAAATATGATTAATGACTCTGTGTCCAGAGTGTCAGTTCACTGATGCTGATTTAAGTTTGGAAAAACATCTGGAGTTTGTGAGTTGTCATTATATTTTACAAGGAGGGACTCTTGTGGTTTGGTTCTAAAACACAGGTCTGTCTCCCAGTTTTGCTGAACATCCCTGAATGAGGTGAACCAAACAGTATTTGTTCATCAGGTGCTGGGTAATCAGGCACACAAGTAAAAAAAGATCATTGTTTGTAGCACATAGTCATGAAACTTGCTGATTGATACTTGTGGTGTTTATTATCATCTGTGCAGTTACATTGTGCTCAATGCAACCTTGAATATGTAAAGACCAAATGCAAAGAGCAAAAGTGAGTTCTTCCTCATAGTCTGCAGTAATGG
Organism: Heliangelus exortis; assembly: GCF_036169615.1. NCBI lineage: Eukaryota > Metazoa > Chordata > Aves > Apodiformes > Trochilidae > Heliangelus > Heliangelus exortis. The sequence continues at coordinate 6,149,344 of NC_092439.1, forward strand.
AATTGAAAATGTATGGGAGGTAAATAACTTAGTGTAAATTTTATTTTAAAGTTTCCAGTGCCTTTTGTTGGGTCACGTTTTTGGTCATGTGTGAAGATTTGATGTTCTGTGAATTCTCTTAATTTCTCCTGTGCTCTGCCTTGGCACGTTAACACAAAAAATACTCTCTCTGATTTGGAAATCCAAACTGACCAAGTGCTTTTATTGGTTTTCTAAAGGTTTTGTTGGAGACAGTAGGGGTAGAAAATAGTAGTAGTATTGGTGTGGGCAGACAAAAGGTCTGTGTGCAGGTGTTTTCATGTACTGTGATAGTTATTGGAGTAATTCCAGTTCAGAAGCTGGGATAGCAGATGAGCACCTATTAAAAGGTTTTGTGGCAAATTTTATGGTCAGTACAGAAAGTTTTCTGCCTTATGTGTAGCAGCAGAAATTAACCTTTTGAAGAATTGCACTGTCATAATTATCTTAACATCCAAAAGTTTACAAAGCAACTTGCCTCTTGGATACCAATGGCAATTAATATTACATTCAAGCTCTAATTTTGAATATTTTTTTTCACAGATGTTAGCATCAAACATGGTGGAATTTATTTTTAAAAACAGTTCTGCTGTTTAAATAAAAATATGAGTCCAAGCCTTCTTCAAACGATCCCCAGTGCTTCATGTTGAGCATTTGCTTTTTGCCATCTGCTATTTTCTGTTTGTCAACACATGTATGCTTAGCATCTTGAATGAACAGGCAGATGTAAATTTCCAAAGCTAAAAAGAGTTGGAGATCTTGCCATATGTCATCCAAAAGATAGCTGTGTTTGTAGTTAAATCTCATTGTTGACCTTAATAATACAAAGTAGTACACAATTAAAAATCATTGAATTATAGGTCTGTAACAATGATTTCTTAACTGCAGCTTAATGTAAAGCTGATTAATTTTTAAATATAACTTGTTTTTATGTATTCTAACATGTTGATGATGGAAAACATTAATAACATGTAACAAATAAAACTCTGCCTATGCACCCTACTTGAGTGAATACACTTACTGTTTTGCTATATTTTGCTCTGCTGTACTTTTATTTTTCATTCAGCACGTGTTGAAGTGAATTATTTTACTACAGATAATATCAGTTCTCTCTTTAAGAACACTATTAATTTGATACAGACAATAGCACAGACTTAGCCTAAAAGTAGTGAAATTTTTTAATTAGTGAGGTGGGTTTTTTTCCTTGCCCTCTAAGTATTTATGTTAAAGTTCATATTTATAAAATTCATTGTGACTAAATGGAACTTTAATTTATTTCTTTTAAATTCTTGTGTACTTATGTGAGTCTAATACCTGGGTCATCTTGATAATGTATCATTGTAGCAATCAATAGCAGCTGAAGATGAGACTTGTGACCCTGGCAATTTTGTAAATACCTTAACTTTAAAACTAAATCAAAACTTCTCTGTGTGCTGACTCTGAAGATATTTCTAAAGAGGGATTAAGAGTTTGATACTTTGGTTTCTGTGGTTATTGCTGCTGCAGAAGGTGGTCCATATCCCTTTCCAAAGCAATAAATTATCTTTCTCATCTTCAGAGAGTTCTTAAATTCTTTTGAACAAGAATCTGCAATTACTTGTTTTTGCAGAGGAAGCTGAAGTGTCTTTAAGTACCAGATTCATGGAGTGCTACTTGGAGCAAAGTGTCAGTAGTTAAGACTGATAAGAGAGTGTAAGGTCAAAGTAGTAGGACCATGATACTACAATATCACAATAAAGCAATTGGATTAGAAAAGGATTCTGGTCATACCAGATGTAATCTTTAGACTTTAATAATTTACTGCAGAGAATAATTTTCCTTCTTAGTGTAAAACCAGCTCTGCAGTCATTGGACTTTCAATTTGATGCTACTTGGGTTTCCATAGAAGTTGAAATTTATTTGTATAAAAGTCCAGTCAGAATTATAGTTGCAGTGCTGCTGCTGCTGTGGTTAAATATATAAAACTAGCATGCAGAAGATGGGGATTTTGGCAGGAGACACCAAAAAGGGGATCTGTTTTCAGATTTATCAGATGATTTTCATCCCATTTTCATGCCCAGCTTAACAAAAGATTAAGATTTTTCCAGTGAATAATAGAATCATTCAAAACTGTGATTGGAAATTAATTTTATCAACCTATGTGATTTAAATGTGAAATAAGATGCTGTGAAATTTTTCTTCAGAGAGAATATTGAAGATGTTTCAACATTGTGTAAGCAAGATGACTTTAGCAATATATGTGCAAATTAATAAGTTTGACAGGGTAATTTATTCCGTGATTTTTTTTATTTTTTATTTTTTTAATTCTACTTTAGAGGACTCCTGTAATTTTTCAAGAATTTGCAGCTTTGGATTGATAGGATCATCCTGTGGTTTTACTGTGCAGCTACTGGTGAATGCCAGTTGTGTAATCTGCATAACTGTTGCATATTGCTGTTTACATTTAATTCTAATTATTTTTTTTTTCATTCTGGCTATTTTAAAAATAGCAAGCTAGGTTGTCTATGAGTGGTTTTTATTAAAAAAATTGTTCATTGGATAACGAATAACTAAAATGATATGGAAAAGTTCCTTTTTCCTCTTAGTTGCTGTCTGGGTGATGCTTTGCTGCAAATACCTTGAGTCACAGTAAATATTTCATTATAGTAACAGTTTTAGCAGCAATAATATAATCTGAGATACTTCAGTCCTGATGGTTTTTATGTGTGTCAAGTTGGAGGTCTGCTGTGCTGGGTGTTGTGTAGAGCAGTGGTTATCTCTGGCCTGAAGGTATAGGAAAGATTAATAATGTGTGCAAAGCATGCAAGCAGTCAAAGACTGTGCAGCAAGCTCAGATTGATGCTTGGGTAGCAATTTCTGTTTGTGGCAAACTAAGGAGGAAAAAGGGAAAAGAATGGACACAGGTTTGACCAGCTAGTGGATCCCTGAGCAATGCTAGAAGAAAGTCAAAGAATAGATAAGGTGTAAGAGATTAGAAGCAAATCAAAGTGTCTTGCTTATTTTTCCTCTAATGAGGAACACTTCCTGTAAATAGGAATCATTTTGGAGATGGACAACAGAGGCTGGAATAGGTGTCAAAGCAAATAAGAAGAGCAGGTAGGAGAAGAACAAGGTTGTTAAAAAGCTTAAAAATTGTGTTTAGGGGGAAAAAAGGAAGAAGAGATGGATTGAAGCAATGAGTCAAGAAGGTAAATTCCTTGCTCTTTTGTCCAGCTGTCTTTGGCTAGGCATCCTTTGGAGGGGTTTAAATATGTATGAAAAGATTGAGTGTCACAAGGAACTCTTCACTTTCTGTTCCTCCTTTTTGATAGTGGAAAAAGCAGGCTACTTCCATGTTCCCTGCTAAACTTCTGCCAATTGAGTGAACATGCTGAAGAGATTGATTGTGGGCTAGGAAGGCAGGTCTAAGACCTGAAATAATTCTTTACCTGGAAATAAACAAGTTTCACATTTCAGAGAGAGTGCTTTGTTGCAAAATAAATGTAATATGAAAAGCATCTTCAAAGTAATTTTGATTTGTGCTGGTTTGAGATAAGACCACCCCCCACCACCACCCTTTTTTTTTTTTTTTTTCCCCTTCCCTTTTTCCCTTTCCAAATACTTGCCCTGGAGTTTTTCAGTTACTGAACAGGTGATAGGTTACTAAAATGTGAGCAAGTGTGGAACCTGATCTAGTGAAGGTATCCTAGTGAAGTGAACTTAGCACATTCCTCATATTATTGCAGATGAAATACGAGTTCCATATTTAGCCCACTGAGCAATAACGTGCCTGTTAAATCCTTTCTTTAGAAGAAAGGATATTATCCCATCAGTTCCATTTGCAGGGGAGGAAATACGAAACGGATACTTGAAGACAATGATGAACTTTTCGCTCTGGTCTCTTTGTGGCTGTGTTGGTGAAGTGCTGAGAAACAATGAGCTGGGTTTGATGTAACCTTGTGGGAAGCATTAGGTGGCAGTAGTGTGTTGTATTTAGCAGCTGCTTTGTCGTCTGTTTTGTTTTTTTTTTTTTATCTTGCAGTCTTTAGCGCAGTGTAGTAAACGGGAGAACCCCCCGTATTTTATTTCTGTATAGTTTTTATAAAATGCTGGTTGGTGGTTGTTCCCATGATGTGACTGTAAGGGCCATTGTTTGGCCTCTTGGATACATGGGTGGGATCAGCAGACTGTAGTGTCTGCACTACATGACACGTTTTCTGATCCACTGGATCTCAGTGATAATATTAACTGCAAATATTCTGGTGAGAAATGTGTTGTTTATGGCTGCATTGAGTTTTTCAGCCTTTACCATTTCTAAATGTAAGGTAGCCTGTTAGATGTGAAGTGTGTTTTTATACCTGTGTTTGGTTTTTAATCTAAGAAAACCAGACTCAACTTAAGCTCAGGAGGATGTTGGTAGGAACTTAATTAACCTTTCAGTATAGTGGTGTTATTGCCACTTCAGATCTTGGACAAGAGGGGTTACCTTGTGAGCCTTCTGGAGGGTTTGTTTTTTTTTCCCTTTCATCCTTGTTTCTCACAGGTAAGGGTCTCAAGGAGTTTGGAACTGGTGTGGCATTGTATTAATTGGGCAGGATGATCAATTAATAGAAGAGCAGCAAGAAAGTGTTGACAGTACATGCTATCTAATTAGTACCTGATGAACCATGGTAGGCCACAGAGCCCGGAGTGTGATGTTGCTTCAGGGTAGTTCCTACACAAGACCTTTGTATGCAGAGAAAGCCTGTGGAAAAGCTAGAAAAGAAAATAACCACATTCTTTCATTGCTGAAAATCTCCCCTTTGCACTGTTAGCTTGGGGAAAGGTGAGGATACTGATTCATTAATAGAAGAAATTGTGTATCAAAGTATCAAGCCTGCATTTTGTGTAAGTCCTGCTCTTAAAAACCATGGTGTCTTTTGTATTCTATGTAAAAGATGATCTAAAAATTATGGAAATTAAATAGTTTTTATAAAACAAAATTTTGTTTCTCTTTCTGCTTTTTGAAGAAGTAAGAAAGAAATAATCTCAAACCAGCTCTAGGGGATCCTGCTCTGGCAGGGGGATTGAACTTGATGACCCTGAGAGGTCCCTTCCAAGCTCTTACCGTTCTGGGATTCTGTGAAATACCAGGACAGGAAGATTTCCTGATGGTTCATGTGATAAAACGGCAAGCAAATTAAGTTAAGAGCATGTTCCAGCCTAAGTGTGTTTTTATTAGTTTGTCATAGTTTTTCAGTTGAAAATTAGGTAATTTTTAATTGAAGAGCACTTTGACTCTGGCAAGTTAGTATTGCTGGAATTACTTGGCTACTGACAATCAGGATTTTTTTCCATTCATTTGTATAAATATATTGGTGATTAATTCATACTGTTCACTCAGAAGTTCCTCTTACTCCCAAGGTAGGAGAAAAGTTTAATGTTTACATGTTTAAAACAGTTTAAACAATTTAAGCCTTGTTTACTGAATTAAACCACCAATGTTTTTTTAAATACATCATTTAAATTTTTGTAAAATACTTGTGGTTACTGCCCTAATTTAATTACTTCAGCTGGTATAGTTGGAAAATGGCTTCTTCCTGTGACCTTTCAGTGAGTGCCACAGGGTGGGGGCCAAGTGCATGTTTGTCACCTTTTTTCTTGACCAGCACAGGTGGCTGGAAAGTGCTTTTCTTAAATTTAGTTGTAAAAAAAAAAAAAAAATCAAATTCCAGTTAAAGAAACAATTTTATAATTCTGTCTGTGATCTGATTTTAAGCCATCACAGATTGGATTCTGCAGGAAAGAATTCAACCCCAAAGCAAAGCAGGTAGTTTGCACAGATTCTGATCTGTATCTCATGCTTCCCATAACCAGAGTAAATGATAATTTGGAGATGGATAATTTGGAGATGAGCTCAATTGCTCAAATATAGCTCTCATAGACATGGTATAGGTAATACCAAATACATGTTAATTTTATTACATGCTGATAGGGATTGGTAGCTTAAAGTATTCAGTGGGACAATATATATAATGTTAGCAAAAGTGTGAACTTTTAATGTAATTGTATAGCTCCTGGGGTGTTACAGTAGCATCATATGGTTCCTTTTTTTGTTCTGTGTCCATCAGGAAGACTGATCAACTTTGTATTTTGGTGCTTTATAAACTGATCTGGAACTTGAAACACATGCAGTATAATTTGATTTAAAATATTGTTACAAGCCTTAGAATGCCATAGTATTGAACTGGAAATGTGCAGTTTTGCTGGGGTGTGGGGTCATGAGGAGAACCTGCTCTCCTATACCATGTTAAACTAGCTACAGTATTTCAGATACACAACTTTAATATCTTGGAGAGTTGTAAACATACATTTATTGAGCCCTGACACCAGTTGAAGCAGGATGCTTGGGTTCTTTTCATAATGATGATGAGGTCTGGGGCCTTGACCAGTCAGACTTCAAATTGCCTGAGGACAGGGACTTCAGGAAAGGGACCCTTTGTCAGAAACCTGGATTCTGGATGAGCTTTGCAACTGAAGCAAGGTTTTTCCACTGTCCCACTGCTCTCTGGTGTTCACAGGCTGTGGTGTGAAGCATTCTCAATAGGCACTTCTGGATCAAAGCAACACAACTCTTTTCTATATCCAAACACAATTTTAGGAGGAGGGATGCTGCACTGCACTTAGTTGTCCAAACTTGATTATAAAGCTGTGGCAACACAAAGATTGAACACTGGCTTTGTGTGAAGACAGGGGGGAAAAAAAAGTGCAAATCTAGGGAAATCAGCCTGTTGTATTATTTTGATTCTTGAAGTGATGTAGAAGAGTTAATTTCTTAGATATTTATAGATTTTTTTTGTTATTGTTAGATATTTAGAGCTTAATTATATCATCTTTATATGGCCAGATTAAGGAATCTTGTTTTAAGAATTGTTATTTCTTGCTTAATAAAAATGTGTCTACGTGGTGCGTAGATAACTAGAGAGATGGATGCAATTATATGACCCAATCCAGCCCTTGTTAGCAGTTAATTTCTCCAGATTTCTATGAGCATTTGGTCAGATCTACACAGATTTGGTTGTTGGTTTAAATCTAGCCAAGGCTGGTGGTGTCTTAATTGCTACCACAGAGCAACCATTTGGCTTGTGTGAGATGAATGTTGTCAAGGTACCTTCTGCAAGGCGGCCATTCATCCACTGGGAATGTATCAAGAAAGTTTTCATTAATTGGTCCCTTTGTTGGCATTTGTGGCAGAGCAGCCAAAAACTGAGTATGAACAGACACTCTGTGTCAGAGGGTGAGATTTATTGGCAAGTCTCAATAAAAACTGGTATTTACTACATATATTGTAAGCAGAGGCAAAGGACTTTCCTCCTAAAACCAGCCTGGCATTAAATTTACTCAGATTTTTATTTTTTTTTTTTTTTTTCTTAAAAGAAGGGTAAACGTGATGAACGCAGACTACAATTGGAAATTTAATAGAAAATAGCTGGCTAATATTTTTCTTCTTAATGTTGACTGTCTTGCAGCTTCCTTTTAATACGATGTGAAGTGTTATGATGAGCTCTGTAGTCTACAGACAAATTTGCATCGACTTATGAATACTTCTGTCAGATGAGAACACTTGACAGTTTTTGTCCCGACCTCATTAGCTTAACCTGTAGATAATAATTACAGTGGATAATGTATAAATGTTGTGTAAAGCATGAGAAATGTTTTTAAACATCGTTTCCAATATTGATTATTCTTATGTTCATGTTAAGTCCTGTATTTTGTTCTTGTTGTTTTGTTAAAGTGATGCAGTTTGATTATGTTAGGAGGGACATACTGGTGATGTTTTGTGCATTTTTTGTTAGTGCAACTTGTGTGTTGCTGAGCTTTGTATAGAGCAGGACTGTGTGTTAGGCTTTCTGTTCTGCTTGTTTATGCCTATTTTGTCTTTAAAAGAATTTTAATTATTCCACATTATAATGTAAAACAAAATAGTAGTTTAGACTGAGTAACCAAATAAATGGTCATATATTTACTGGGAGACAATTCTGTTTTGAAATTTGAATATGTTGCCTCTTCTGTATTGAGCTTTTGCTACAATAATCAATAGACAGAACTCCTCAAATACTGATAATGTTATTTTTAAATGTTTGGTATTAATATGTGCAATTCCAGTTAGGGGTCAAAGTCTCATTCTCTTGGATTCCCAGCCATCAGTCTGGCAATGATATTTGAAAATAATGGCTTGGATTTCTCTTACCCAGCTGCTTCCAGCATTTCCCCCCATCATTCTTTCTCCCTTCTGAACAGCACAATATCCAACTCATGTCCACTTGCTGCCATTTCTCTGACTTTCCTACCATTGAAAGTGGGTGTCATCAATGTGTATTACTGTTACCTTACACTGTATCTGATGCTTATCCATGGGGACTTTCACTTTTGCAATGTTAATCCAACTGACCCTCTGCAGTTTCATGACTTCTGCCACTTCTGTTTGCAATTTTAATTCAGTTTTGTCATTTCTCAGGAATGGCAGCTTCACCAGACATGGAGCAGTGGTCTACTTGTAAAGTTTGGCTTGAATTCCTTTTCCCTGACCATTACTAAGTGCCTTTCACTACAGCTGTTCTTCTTTTTTTTTTTTTTAATATATAAATACAGATTTTTTTTACAAATTCCAGGAGGTATGGGTGTTGTGGTGTGGATTGTGGACACCATAGTTTCCTGTAACTTTTACCAAGACAAAACAAAGCATAATCTGTACTTTGTTGGAAATCTTGTTTCTCAAAGATAGAAGCAAATACTGTCAGACTATAAAGCTCTCAGAGCTACAACTAGATGCCTGACATGGAGAAAAGGAAAAGGATCCTAAGAGATATTAGGTTATTTTCAGATGTTCTTAATCTGTCAGTGACTCTGATTTACAGGTTAGATTTAGTCATTAGATGTAGTTCCTACAAAAGCACAAGTACTTGGTTCACTCAGGAACTTAAGGCACATCACTACCTTTAAATATATCCCTTATACAAATATAAAGCAATACAAATATAGGCACACATCCCCTATTGAAATAAAACAGGAATTCAAAACTTGGCTAAACTTGCCAATTTACTTTAACAAGGTGATTCCATGAGGCTGTTGATAATTTCAGAGGTAAAAATCTTTAAGAAATATGGTTCTTTAGAAACGACTATGCTGTAGTAGTAATTGATAGCACTTATAACTTTGTTTTATAAGTTTGACTACATCAAGTAGTTTAGTTATTATGTATTCCACAGGCTAGCAAGAGATGACACATTTAGTGTGAATCCTATGCCTGTATTCTTCACCCAGAGACTCTCAGAGAGTCACATTAAGTTGATTCTCCCTGGGTGCTGTAAACTCCTTTAGAAAAATGAATTCATGAGCACCAATAAGAAATGTACATTAAATTAACCAGAAGTTTTCTGCTTGCTAATTTGGATTTGATTGAAATCAATCAACCCTATTGCATTTATTGCATAAAGTCAAGCAACTTATACAAGTGTTGGAAGGACAGGGACCTTGCTGTGTCATCTCTGTGTTGCTTCATTTGCTCATCTTGTGGTATGGGAGTTCATAAGGTCTGTTGGTGTGGTTATTGAGATAATTCTATGACAATGACATGTAAAAGAAACATTGGAGCACCAAGTATGTATATGCAAGATTGTTATAGTTAGAAGGTGAATTAATCTATTTCCATTATCAATCAGTTTATTTTTTAATATTCACACCAAGTACAAAGCATCATATACTCTAAAGTGATACAAATTCCAGACTGTCTTAAGGAATGGAATTAGATTAGCAAATTACTTTGGTAGAGGTATAAAGAAAGGAAAACTGGATTGGGAATACATCCTTAACCTTCTTCTGATGTTAGTATAAATGCCACAATTTAAACTTTAGAGTAGGGGTATCTACATTAGTAACACAGTTAACAGGTGATAGGAGTGATTATATTACATGTCTCTCATCTTAAATGCTGTTTCCTGTTGGTCCATCACTTATATTGAGCAATTTAAAATATCAAAAAAGATATTACTGAGATGAGTTAAAGCTACAGGAAATTGGAGCTTTGAGGATTCCTTCTCAGTAGACATTTGAACCATAAAGAAGTCCAAAAGTTCTGTTCAGAACCTGCAGTACAAATGGTAAACAAAACATGCTACCATTTTAATTGTTATTTCATATTCAGCATGGGATTACTTGCAGCCATGTCCTTGAATAACCATTTCTTAACTAAAATGACACAATTTTGCAGCCAGTGATCCATGACTTTAAATATTTGGAAGGGCTATGGATTCACTGAACTGAAAGAAATTCAAGATGTTGAGGCATATTTTCAAAAGTAGAATTACATGTATTATAAATTCTCTTTGATCATCGTGTATGTTCTATATACCATTTAAATAATAAAAACAAAAGCTAGGTATTTTTAATACAGCATTTGATTTATCCATAGTAGCCCTAACTAAGCAGTGGAGGTATTGTTTAAATCAGCTCTGTGTAGTATTACCCGAGCTGCTAGCACCTCCTCTTGTGCCAGTGCTGTGGTCCTCTGCATGTACCTATTGCTGTTTGTGTAGTCTCTAGGTAAATTGTCCATAAGACCAACGATCCCATCAGCAAATTATCCAGAAAATGCCGTCAGTGCACATGTGACATTTGTGCCACTGGTGGTTTTGTTGCCATTTCAGTGGTGTAATTAAATTGGCAGTTTTCTCCTGTGCCCAGCATCGTCGTCTCCCTTCCTTTGGCACCTTTGCTCAAACCTTCTCCTTTTCCCTGTCCTTTTAACTGAATATCAAATGCATTATTGATTGCTCCTCTTCCACCCTCCTTGCTTCCACTCCCCTCAACTATTTTTTAATTTTTTTTTTTTTTTTTTTTTTTTTTTTTTGATTGGCAGTATCATCCAGACAAACAGCAGGCAGATGTGCCAGCAGGAGAAGTGGAGGAGCGCGTGCAGAGGTTCATCGAAATTGATCAAGCGTGGAAAATTCTAGGGAACGAAGAGACAAAAAAAGAGTATGACCTGCAGCAGCATGGTAGGTTCCTGCCAAGGAGTGCTGTAGTGGCAGCAGCTCTTTAAATAAGCAGGGTCTGGGAGTGGTAGTTAGATGGTATTTTAAAATGCTGTTTGTTGCTGAACCAAATGTTTCTTTTGCTCCTGTCCTACTTTCAAATGTGGATTCATTATTTAGAGCTTTTGCTAGACGTAAATTAGCTAGTGAAAACATTGAATTGCTTCCAACAAAACATTAGGGGGAGTTATTCCTAATAATTGGAGTGAATATGAAATTTATACTAATTACAGACCTTAACCCTTTATATTTTATTGAGGCAGCTTGATTAAGCCTTCCTAATTTTAACTCCTATACTGCATTTTATTGCAGTATCTTGGATGCAGGTATTAATCCATTTATACCTCCTGTTCAAATACTTCAGAATCATTAACACACATGCTTATGGTTGTGTACGTTATGGTAGCTTTCATAATTCCTCTGTAGTCTAAACCAGTCTTTTTAAAGCAGGTTTATAAATAATATTCCAATATAACACATTAACTAGGCAGCTCTAGCATGCGTTTCTTTTTATACCTCTCGGAAAATAGCTTCTTAAAACAGTGACAGGCTGTTGTGAGAAAGAAAGGGGGGAAATGTAGGTCAGGTCTGTCACACATGGACTACCATTACATGAAGTGATAGGCTGTCTTTCTGCTCTGGCCTCAGGATAGGAGTCCCTCAGCCTTCCATTAGAACCTTCAATAAATGTATATCCACCGTACATGTTAATGGGGGGAGTCAATAATAGTGCATTGCCTGTGGGGAAAACACTCAGTGGCACTCTGCAGTAACACACTCTGGTCCAGCATTGACGTGTAGCCACCACCACTTCTGAATGTGTCTGATAAAAGCCCACTGTCTCTGCAGCTTGTTATTGAATTCTCTTCCATTGTACATTGGCACACCATCAGACCTTTCTCTCTTGTGCTGATTTTTAACTCCCCTGCTGCTGCGGATACCAGAACTTGGAGAGACAAAGGCTTAGTCATTCTGGAAGATATGCATCACTGCAGGATATAAAGAGTGATATATAATTGTATATAGCCAGTATGAGTTTTCTAGTTAAATAATCTTGTATTTCAGACTTCACGTGGGTTTTGGAAGACAGGGCGGATGGGTAAAAACAGAACTGTTGAATAAATATTTTAAAAGAGTGAAATTGAAATTGGATCTTGTGCTAATTTGCTACGTTAACAGTATTAAGATAAAGTTCAAATAAATTTTTCATGTCAAACGTATTTTTTAAATGCCTGACTGTGGTGCCACTGAAAGCACTGTGTAGCACTGGCACTGCTACACAGTGCTTTCATCCTGTTGTACCCTTAGCATTGTAGTATCAGCTGTGTCTTCCATTTTCTCAAATTGTACATGTACAGGAAAAAAAATATTTCAAATCAAGCTAAAAGTCTGTTGTGTATCCCATGAGTTTTACCTAAAGCTTAAATACAGACAATGAAGTTCTGTTTTGCTTGGGTCAGGTTAATCCAGCGAAGCTGAGCACTACATCAAGATTTAATAAGCTGCTTTGTTTTCCCATGGAATTTAAGGACATTACTATAAACTAGTTTTGACATTCTTTGAAAAGCCATCTCAAGATCCTGTAAAAAAGACTTAGTAAATGATGAAAACAAATTATACATTTATTTACACAGGGATCATACAATAATTGTATGGTAACGGGATAAGATACATTTTAATAGAGAGGGTGCCATTTGCAGAGTACCTGGTGTTCAAAACTAAGGCATGTGTAACACATGTGCTGTGTTGCTGCATTCCTTACAGCATGTTCCCTGGCAGCAAAGTGATGGTGAAATAAATTCTAGTTCTTTGAATGCCTGTCAAGCTGCTTCTGAAGTCACGATTCTAGACAAATTCGTAGACACTGCTGTAAAAGCTCACAGAAACAAAGGAATTGAGACAGCAGCTAAGGGGAATAGTGATGAGAGAGATAATACAGCAAGTTAGTAAGACTGCAAAGCCTAGGAAGCAGAATCTGAAGGATGCCAGTGTGTGTGTGGCTGCCAGGCAGCAGGAAGTCCTCTGCACTGTAGTCTTCTTCCTATTTCACTGACTGTTTATTTGTATGTACCTTCATGTGTTACACTAACTACATTTGAATTACTTGGCTCAGAAATTGAGTGACTGCAGAAAACTGAGGAAGCTGAAATTCTGTGGGGCTCTGTGGTTTTAATTTTCTTTTTGTTTGAGTCGTGGAGAATAAGAAGTGAATGTGCTTTTTTGCCTTACTACTATTTTTCTCTGAATGTGTCATAATGATCTAATTTTTTCTGCTTTCAGGCCATAGTATTAAAGAGGAAAGGACAAACCTCAAACTGTTAAAACACTGTAACACAGCACATATGATAAGCAGGTGATCAGGTCCAGTCAGCATGGATTTATGAAAGTACTGTTTGACAAACCTGATATCCTTTTATGGCAGGGTGACCTGCTTATTGGATAAGGGAAAGGCTGTAGATACTGTCTGTCTTGTCTTTTGTAAGGCATTTAATAGTGTTTCCCACAGTATTCTCCTAGAGAAACTGGCTGCTCATGGCTTGGATGAGCATATGCTTTGCTGAGTTAAAAACTGGTTGGATGGCTGGGCCCAAGAAGTTGTGGTCAGTGGAGTTGGATCCAGTTGGGTGCTGATCACGAGTGGTTCCCCAGGGCTCAGTGCTGGGGCTGCTGCTGTTTAATATCTTTATGAGTGATCCAGATGAGGGGATGGAGTGTGTGCCCTGGGTAAATTTGCAGGTGACAGTGAGCTGGGTGGAAGTGTTGATGTGCCTGAGGGCAGGGAGGCTCTGCAGAGTGAGTTAGAGGCTTGATGGATGGGCTAAGAGTGATTGACTATGAGTTGACATAGATGGGTTGCTGAGACCTTCTCCAGCCTGGTTTTTAGTATCCCTAAGGATGGAGATTCCAGAGTTGCTCTGGTCATAAATTAGGAAAATTACAAACCAAGCTACATAGAAGGTATTTCTTTCTCCCCATGCTCCTTCCTCCTTCCTCTCCTGGTACAGTAAACTGAAAAGACTGTTCTGGACATGGGCACTTTCCCATTCATCCAGCATTCCCTCCTGCTCCAGCAATAAAGTGATGATTCTGAATTAGCCATCATGATACTTCACATGATTTGGTAAACAGGATGCCAGAAGAATAACTTTACAAACCCACTATGAGAATTGGTAGGAGAAGCAAGACAAAAGCCTAAAACAAATGCTTTTCCTAGCTAGCAGAAATGGCTCCTGAACACCTTAACCACCTTATTATAAGAAATCAAAAAAATAATGCACATTTTAGTTGTTCTTTATTGAGAAAATTCCTTCTTAGAAAACATGCTTTTATACCAAATTAAGGCTTTTAACAGGGCTGTTACTTCAGGCTTTTCAGTGTACCAGGCTACACTCTTTAGGTGACAGAGGTGTGGTTTCTTTCTCTACCCATGGATTTTATGACTGTGGACCCTTAGCTACTGCTGGAGAACCAGTCTTTTACCACAGATCTCTGGAGTTCATTCTAATCTGCATTGGCTCCAAGTGAAGCAGTATTATTTTGTATTTTTGTATTGTTGTAACCAACATAGCTTTTTGTTCTGAAAATTCTTAACATGTGGCTTTTTTTATAATTTCAAATTAAAGTAAGCATTATTATTTCAAATAATGCTAATTGAGGAACTAATTGAGTAGTTCCTTAAAAACTGAACAACCTCTTAGAAATAACTTGTGAAAACATCCAGGTTTTGGGTACTGTAATGACTTTGATGCTGAGTAGATACTATGAACAGTAGTTGATTGCCATTACATGGCAAACATTTTTAATTATGTTTGATTTTTAAAAAATCCCCAAAATCAATGCTAAGAATGTATGACTAACAAAGACCTAAAAAAACCTTTTAAATATTACGACAATTTTTACTATTATCATAAACTGTGAAAAGGGTTAAATTTCCATTTACTGCTTGCGACCCTTTCCATAAAACTCAGCCTTAAATAGCCCAAGAAATATTTATTGTATCCTCAAGTGAAACCTAAATGCCTTTCCTCTTTTACGATTTCTGAATGACCCAGCAAGGGCTCTAGCAAAGCTTTACTGAACCGAGCTGCTAATAGTTATTTAATGTTGTTCTGTAGCCTGAAAGAATCTCAGTAGATTTTTCCTTTTAATCTCTTTGAGTTGCAGGCTCATAAAACCTCTCTGATGAGCCTGCCAGTGTTTTCTCAGATCCTGCAGTTGAGACAATAGAGCTGCAGAATCCTTTCACCTCTTGTTTTCAGACAAATCCAATGGATGGCAAAGACAGGCAGGCAGTATTTCTCGTGACTTAAAATTTGGTTTTCAAGTTATGGTAGAAGATCAGGTGCTCACAATTTTCCCTATCTGTTCACAAACGTGTTTGAGAAAGTGCAGCTTGGTGCACAGAGTTCTACAGCTTGAGCAGACATCACATATGAGTAAGTCAACCACCTAACTCAGTACTGGTAACAATAACAGTCCTAAATAACCTTCCCTCTGACAAAGGAGTGAAAATCAGACACCAGTTTACGTCTCCAAGGGAGTCATGTTTGTAGTAATGATAATAATGATGCAGATGAAATAAGGAAGAGCACAAGAAATCTAAGCCACTAGCACACTCTGTGAAAACTTGGGGTTGTAGTTCTGCCCAAGCTCAGACTGGGCTGTGCCTCTGTTTCTAAATAAGTGCCTAAATCTGTTTCTGCTGTCTTAAAGTACATTAGGTTGGGTAGTGCATTTAAGAAAAAAGCTTTGTTCACCTCTGGAAAGTAAGTTTTTCCTGCTTGAAGCAGAGAAGCAAATAAATGCAGCATAGAAAACTAACTGGTTCTGTAAAATGCAGCACTTGGGGAGCTGGGATTTCCTTTTTTTATATATCACTTTTTATGGCTTCACTTGTAACTGTGTTGACAAAATCTTATATTGTCATTAAAAAACTTGCTGTGAACTTTGTACATCAAGTAAGAACGTGCTGATAAAGTGTAAAAAACCAATTTGTATTTGATAATTTCAGTTGTCCTCTACATTTTTAATTTCGTGCTGTATTCAATGCTGGTAGAATCTGGAGGATCAAATGGCAAAGATCTCACAGGTGCAGGCCAGAACTGACCTTTCTGTGATGAGAGAGTCTTTATCATAAAAGTACACTTGGAATAGTCTTTTCCTAAAAATGTTCTGTGCCTTGCTAGGAATATCTTTTTTGCAGGAATCATGGTGTTTTTCTCACACATAGCCCAAATACTTACTTGTTGCTAATCTGGCTTCTTTCTAAAGGAGAATGGGTTGCCTAAGAGCAATTGTGGGGTCTCCCATCTGTGGCAATACTTAAATCTGACTGGGCACGGTCCTGGGCAATCTGCTGTAGCTGACCCTTTTGTGTAGGAGGGTTTGATTAGGTGATCTTGGGAGGGCCCTTCTGACCTCAACAATTCTGATTTTGTGACAAGTACAGGTAAGCAGACATTGACAATTTCAGCTTGTGGAAATTTTGGAATTGTAGAATCAATAGAAAAATTTGACCATAATTTTTTGGAATGCACAGAACTACCAGTTTCAATAGTGTCTTAATTTCAATAATGCATCTTCACCACTGACTTCTCCTGCCCACAGCAGGACATCTTCCAGCTTATACAGAATATGAAAACAAAAATCTTGGAGAACTACATTTTTAACTCTTAATGTGGTCTAGGTACCACTGTCTAATGGAATCCAGGTTGAGTGCCAGGTATATAAAACTATTGATCAGGAAAAAATAAGGACTTGTGTGTTACCAGGGCTGAACATTTGTCATGTTTTGTTTATAGAAGATAATCTGACAAAAGAATGGCCTCTACATGCACAAGTTTATCTTGAGGATATGTCCTGGAATGAAGGTATGAATGCCTTACTACTTCTTCCCAGTGCCTTTCATTGTCACTGCAAATGTTCTGTTTTTTCTGCATCTTATACCATTATGTTATCATCATTTCTTCTTTTAAAAAAATATTTTCCTCAGATTTCGTTATTCTGTACTCAGTGAATACCCAAATGGAAACTTTCTGTGGTACTTATCTTGTATTTCTTCATTTCTTTGATCTGATAGTGTGTTACTTCCCAACTTTATATTACTCCAGCTTTTTGAACAAATTGATGATGTTTTAATATTTTTTTTTAAGCTGTGGGGGAAAATCTGCCTAGTTTCCTTTTTTTTTTTTTCATTTTTGTTTCCTGAATCAGCTGTCTGTTTTGGAACCCTTGCATTTGTCAAAATGTATGAATTAACACCCCTCACTTACATCTTTAAATATCTGTCTGTTTCACTAGTGTTCACCTTTTTAGTATTTGCTTTTTTAAAGAGATTACACTGACCCTGGCTGCTTAGTGTAAGAATGTCTCACAGCCACTGAAACATGCTCAGAGTATATTTGGGCAAGTAATGGTAGCACAGATAGGGACATTTACAATCCAGCAGTGGGAGGTCATCTGTTATTCAAAGTAGCTTTGTGAAGAAAATCCAAAATAAATTCTTGATTTTTCTCAAGCACTAAAGGCTTTTTTGTCTTCTTTTTTGGCAGATGAACAATGTTACACTCTCTCATGTCGATGTGGTGGAAATTACACTGTCTTCAAGAGTGAAACCAAAGACGTTTCTTTGGTTTGTTGTGACACATGTTCTCTTGTTATTGAGATCCTTCAATGATTGTTTCAATCAAGCACATTAAGAGTTACAAAATGTTAAAAAGATTTGGACAAACAGGGCATCTGCTAAAGAAATGAATCTTGAAGAAAAGAGAGGCACTACAAGAATTTCAGCCAGGGCTAAGAAAGAAATGTGCCTGTTTGCAAGCAGCTCAGCACACATGAGGCTTGATTTTTTTTATCCTTCTGCAGATAAAGAGTTACTTATTAAAAACCTTCAAAACAGAACACTAAGTTCTGTATAACTGGAATATATCTCCTGATCTAAATGACATTTCTTTCCCAGCAAACATCAGAGTAGCTTCTTTCAATCTCAGTCTATATCAACTCTACCTTGGGCCCTACCTCTTAGGTTAAATCCTTTTAACATCTCAAATGACAAAATTTAATCAAGAGGCATACATGTGAGAATGCTTTGAAGATACTGAAGGTGTGTTATTGGGAAACAGGAACATTTTCTATTTCTATGCTCGATATTTAACTTCATTAAAAAGCCTCACAGGGACTTGAGCCTCAGAAAGAGGTGTTAGAGGCAGGTGGATCCAACAGGCTGGTTGTCTCTGTGCTAAGCAGCAGCTCTGGTGCCTCTGCCTGCAACAGTGGAGCTACAGGAACTGTTCAGCTTAGAGCAGCAGCACTTTTTGAATTCACTCTCCCCACCTGAACACATCTAAACAAATGCAGTCTTCATTCCTTAGGTAAGAACTACCCAGGAAGCTGTGCTCTGACCCCTCCTGGGTCCACTGGGCCAAACCAGAGCCAGTTTAAGGAAACCCCAACAAAACAAAAGGAAGTGATCAGCAGATCCAGAACCCCACTGTTGCTGTTTTCAGTTCCAATCCTAGCATCCCACACTACTTGCTAATGTAGGCATTGCCTGTGTGTGGCTCTGGGTGTGTGACAATATAACAGTGCATTGTGCATTTTTCATCCCTTGTTAACAGTCCGTGCTACCCAAAAAAGCCCCAGAACTTTCCAATAAATCCAGATACTCACTAGGAATCACCAGAAGAAACAGAGTAAGAGGCAGATATTGTTGATGACAGCAAGATATCATTCCCACCTTCAAGTTAGATGTAATCTCAGAGACATCTTTGTCAAGTATTACTTGTGTTTATTCTAAACAAAAATAGTTCCATCGATTTTAATAGAAAATACTATGAAAGCTGGCAACAGTCACTTAAATTTTTTAATCAAGAAATCTGTGGCCATTGGGGCTTGCACGTAGAAATCCAAAGTCATTCAGAGGCCATATCTGTAAAATAAAATACAGTTACAGAAGATTTTTACTGTGACTCAAAGCTAAGCATTCTTCTTTATTATTGTACTAATTTCAGAAAGTAATTTCATAGCTCTTTGGTAGACAGGGTATATGACTGGTCCTTGCTTGTCTGTTTCTTGTACTAGAATAATAAATGCTGTATTTCCAGTAGGAATCATTCCATAGTGACTGGAGACAACATTAATTTATACACAGTATCCTTTGCTATGGAGAGTCTCACGAATTACATTACTTTTTCAGTCTTGGAAATAAATACATTCCTAGAAAATATCTTTTAAATTCAAAGCTTTGTAGCTTGTAAACTTCTTATAAGACAAAGTATATAATCTGTGATCCCTCTAGAAGAAAGAATACCACATACATTACCTCCCAGTGAAAGTAGTTCTGTGAGGTGTATGTTTGTATTTTTCAGGGTGGGCATTTGAGCTGCAAACACCAAACCTTGGAAGAAAATTCCTTAGGTTTTTATAGGTATAAAGGGGTGGAGTGCCTGCCACCATCAGGGGCTCTCAACTCCTCTGCAAAGGGGAGTGCTGTTTGGTAAAGAGCACAGATCATGACCAATGCAAGCACAGTGTCAGAGAAGGATGCTCACCAGTAGGAAAAACACTTTCTCTCCAGAAATTACCTATATAGCTTTTCCTACTACTGAACACTCCCAGGAGTACCTTCCTCTGAACACTCACTAATTACATGTAGGCTGGTCCTGGATGCCAAAAAAAGTAATAGGTAATCAAGGACATTCTTTTACACCTTGTCCTTTGTCTCCTTTGACTGCCTGTGTGTCTTCACTACACATTCATTCAAAGATGGCACAAGGGGAACAGCAGGAAGAAGGGAAAGAGATGATGCTGAGGAATGAATGCCCTTCTGTGGCTCTAATCCCATAAAAATCTCACAGCTCCTGCTCAAGATGAAGCAACCTAGACAGAGAAAGATGATGTACTACCTTGTTCCCAAAACATCTGTTAGTATGATATTTATCTTGCTCAGTTTTCCTTAGAATTTGATCTTAAGGAAGGTACAAAATCACCTTCCAGGAACAGCAGCTTACTCTTTAACTGAGTTTGTGGAACAACCACAGCACAAAAGGAGCCTTTGCTGTTTTCTGTGTAGAACAAGAAATTAATTTTCTGAGTTTAAAAGAGGCAGCACAGTGCCAAGGCTCAGTATTTCAAACTCCATGACACGTCCCCAGCACCAAAGACAGTGACAAAAGAGGCAGTTCAAGATGGGCATAGCAAGACTTAGCATCAGTTTATTACTAGACTGGGACCATGTACTGCTAGAAACTCCCCAGATTTGCCTCTGTCAGGCCCTTGCTAAGTT
This sequence comes from Heliangelus exortis, assembly GCF_036169615.1. Classification (NCBI taxonomy): domain Eukaryota; kingdom Metazoa; phylum Chordata; class Aves; order Apodiformes; family Trochilidae; genus Heliangelus; species Heliangelus exortis. The sequence continues at coordinate 6,169,699 of NC_092439.1, forward strand.
GCCATCAGCTGGATTGTGCCCAGACCCTGGGGAAGGCAGAAGGATGAGTCTCAGGACCTCAGGGTCTGTGGATCATGTGCAAACACGTCTTGTTGACACGTGGAGTTAGGGAAGAGCATGAGGAACATTTGATGATTTACAGAAATACATAGAGGTACTTTTCTGTCTCTATAGATGTACTGGCCAGGGAGCTATTTTATAGCTACAAACCAACAACAGAAGGGTGTTTGTGATCTTGGTTAGAAGCAAAGCTACAGAATTCAAGCATCTCCAGAGGGCCCATGCTGGCTACAGGCTGGGTTTCAAGTCTTTCTTTGGACTCAAAGGCAAACAGGTAACAGAGAACAGGAATATCCCACATTGCAAATCTAAGCTGATCTAAGCAAAGGCCCAGAGAGGGAAGTTTCTTAGGCCATCCACCCATTTCAGGCAACTCAAATCACACCTATTGCCACTTGACTTTCAGTGAAAGCAATGAAATTTGTTTTAAGTACAGTTTCGAAAATTTAGTTTGAAATTCATCACAACAATCTCAGTGCTAGAGTTAGAATGAAAATTATGTTTTATCTGGTCTGCATGCAGGGGGGGGATGTGAGAAAAAATACTCCTGGTTGGAAAGGAGGTGGAACAAGCCTTCTGTGTGAAACAAAGACATGCCACTGTGTGTAGTAATTCCCAAGTCTTTTTAAAGTTATGACAGAAGTTGACTGTGACTTGTTTGTTCAAACTGGCTATTCCAATTAGCAGCTATTTCCCTTTGCCCTGCTTGGTTTGGCCTACATAGATTTGATCTGATGGATGGGGGATAAATGGGGCTAACTAGCTCTTTTGAAGATACACTACAGGTCTATTTTTGACACAGAGCTAAGTCCAGGGAATGCACAGGAATCCTATCTAGGACAGGATGAGTTCTGTCAATGTGGGACTCTCCCTAGGCTTTTATTGAATTTGCAGCAACTTGGATTTCAGTGGCCTTTTTATGGAATGAACTTGTGTCTCAGATGTGGTTGATGTGGTGGCAGGAAGGAAAAGGGACAAACATTTAAGTATTTTTATGTCTGTATGGGTTAAAAACTGCTGCATAAGCTTCACAGATAAACTACGGAATTAACATTTATGTTTTGCTGAGAATAAACAAACTTGGTATAAGTTCTCTCTTCTGCCAAAAGCCATTACTTCCAAATTAGATTTGCATGTTACTAAAACTTTATCTTAGTATTCAAAGGCACTGTTACCTCTGCTTCTCCAAAATCCAGCTTAAGGTAAAGCCACATAAGCTTCCATTCTCGAGGCAGTAAAAGATTTTTCATAAAAGAGAAGCCAGACCTCTTGTAGGCTACATTGAAAAGCAGAGATAGGTTTCTTGGCCAGTGGTCTTCTAATTAGCTACCACCATGCAGACTATCTGTATTCTGCTGCTTTTGGCTGTAATGTTCAATAGCAAGGCATAATAGCAAGATCACTGTATGTGAATTACCAGAAACAACCTAAACTATAAACACTCATTTGAAGAATAAACTAATCTTTGCTTTGTTAGGCACCATATACTTAAGCCTCATTAAAATGTTAATAATCACTACCCTATGCACCATCATAAAAAAAAAAACCCGCTATAAAATTTGGTTAAATAATTACTTTGATTAAGTATCAAGTGATTGTATACTATCTTTTTAAACAGACAGCATTCTGGAGTCCTGCAGTACTTCTCCATTACATGGTATTGGTGTGTAATTTGCATTCATTTTACGGAGTTTACTGCTTGCTAAATTTGGGGTTCAGTCCTGTCAGTCACTTCATCAAAGTCTCTCAAACATGCTCCTTGTTGGGGTGCAAGCTGGATACAAAATTGTTGCTGTGGAGGGATACTGTGAATAATTATAGCTGACATACATAAGTTCTTAATATACACAGTATTTGCCAACAGTCCCCTTAAAGTAATGAACAGCAGGTTTTCTATACTAGTACATCAGTTGGAGATTTTTTTTTCAGTCCAATTATTAATACCACATTCTGATTAAGAGGGCTGTCAGCATATTAGCATCATTTGTAGTGCAGCAGTTGATAATCTAAGCCAAGACTTGGGTCATAAAAATAGCCCTGTTTAGAAGCAGTAAGGCAAACAATACAGAGAAGGACCAGAGAGCACTCAATAAATGCAAGGGAAGAATTCAAAGCAAATGCTATCCAAAAAGAACAGAGGGTGGACAAAACTCAGTGGTGAGGCTGAGGGTGACATGTTATTTGAGGTTTGTAAGCAATTAGTGATTATGGTGAAAAGCTGCAAGGCTTTTTTGAAAAGCTTTAAGTGGCATTCCTAAAAACTGTAAATTAAGTAAATAAAGCTGTTAAATTGGAAAATCTGCTCTTCCCTGTACCTGTAATACAGCTATGCTAAATTATTTTTTTGTAGATGTGTTCCAATATGTGAACAGTTTTCAAAACATTTTTAATTGTTCTAAATGACATCATTTTCTATCTAGCTTTCAAAAAGCTAATGCATAAGTCTAATACATACTCTCTTGGTTCTTAGGTTAAACATTTTACAGAGAAGAAATCTTCGTTCCTTCTTGGTAAATGAGTAAATTAATAATGCAGATAATATGAAACAGTAATTTGTGTGTGAAAGTGTGAAATAAAGATGTAAGACTGTTGAAAAAGGAGGAGGAAGAGTGGAGGCTTATACAATACAATATTAATTGCCTTTTTTTAAAATAAAAATGTGGCAGACATCTGTCTGGCAGACAGATTTGACTTTACTGTTAAAGCTTTTTCATAGACTTAGTTTAAAGAGCAGCAAGGCCAGCCTACCTGTCTAAAGCCTTCATGGAAGTCCTAGAAAGAGAACCTTTTCCTCCATTTTGGTTTTTGAACTATGGAACTACATTTCCCAAATTACACCGCAAATACGGAGCTGCCCTTTTCTACCATTTTGCAGATAAAAAAGTCAAATTAAGGATGGAATGCATATCCCTGCAGCAGGGTTTATGTGCATTTGTATGTTTATGTTTTTATCAGGTTTGGATTTGCTTTCAAAAGAATACGTTTAGTTTTCAGAGGGTATAGGTGCTCAAAGAGTGATGCTCAAAAAGTAAGTCTAGGTAAGCTTTACATTTGCTTTGGCCAGACAGTTAAGGAGTCAAGTTACAACACCTCACAGCCAGCAATTAGTTTTCTATACTATAAATACATTTACCTTTAAACAAATGCGTCCTCTTATCAGTCCGTAAGGAACAGGTCCATAGCACCTGGAATCTGTAGAATTCCTGAGATTATCACCTTCTAACCAAACATGTCCTTTAGGCACCTGCAATTAAGCAGGATTGAAATGTAAAAAGAAAATAGAATAGAATGGTATTAAGCACAGTTTGCCTTACAGTGGTATTTTCTGATTTCTGTGTTTCGAGACTGTGTAATGAACTGATTTTTTATTGAATCTTCTAAGACACAGTGCCAGATTTGGAGAGATGAGGAGTGCTCCAAAGTATCTGTTCTATCATGTGCTCAAAAAACAATGGTTTGCAACAAAAAATCCAAAATGAAGATGTAAGAGGTTAGACCAATGTGACAGGGTCATTAATTTAATAGACTTCAAAAGAGGTCATTAGGATGTTGACTGAAAATCTGCCCTCCTGTTGCAGTAACAGCATGAACAGGGCAGCCACACACTCATCAACATCCTGGGGCCAGCACCAAGGCTAGACCTGTTAGTAGATTCATGATGAACTAACTGGTAATTGATTGTGACATCAATTACGAATAATCTCATCATTTTATCGGAGTAGGCTTGTCAAAGTTCTAATTAAGATCACAGTTCATTCTATGTGCAGGCAGAATCCACAACACATTATATTGCAATAATGATGATCACAAAACAGCAAATCCCTTTTTATAATTTGAAAATTAATGATGGTGACCTTATACTATATGACAAAGACCTTTCATTGCATATATATATTATGCATTAACTATATTACATACCATAGATTCATGGCATTCACTGACTGACTCAATGACAAGATGAGAAATTGCAACATTGCTTTATTAATTACCTAAATAAGTGTATAAAGCTTTCATACATGAAAAAGCCACTACTATACGTTTTTAAGCTAAGATTTTTGCTTGGAATATATGACACTATTTTGAGATGGTTTTTTTAAAACATTTCAGATGCACATAACCTTTTACAAGTTATCAAACAAAATAATTATCTTTCTAATCTGTTTTTTGTTTTTAAAATTCTAAACAAGGCTGAAAAATTGAAAGTAGTAACATATTCTCATCTAGATAATATTTAACATAGACTTCAAGCTAGCATGTATTCTTCCAAAACCAAATAAGCCCTTGAAACATTACTATGCCCACAATACTGAGAAAAAAATCAGAAACAAAATTTAAAAAACCCTATTGAGTTTGAGCAGTATAAACATTAATGTTTTAGAAATAAATCACATAGACTTATAAAGACAGTAGTCTACATACACAGAGGATAAAAGACTAAAAATTAAATACCATTCTAGTAGCAAAGTCTAGATGTAAAGGATTATGAGTAAAATCGGATTCCCTAAGACAAACATTTGAGGAAAATGCAGATGAAGTGTAATTCTTGATATTTAAAAGTTTCAGGCCAAATAACACCTATTGGGAACCTTGTTTTTAAATAAGCCTTCAAGGCTTTTAGTCATGCTCCCACAGCCCAGGGTTTGAGTAGCACACTACCCCACAGTTCCTTTAAGCTGAGGCAAATGCACAAGCTACAGATGAAGAACCTATAGTTTGTCTCCAATTGTGGCAAAAAGAGACAGTAATAATTGAAAGCATCCATGAGCCTCTCCATTTTCTCAAAGAATCACAGAATAGTTTCAGTTGGAAGGGACCTTTAAGATCCTTCAGAGTTCCACACCTCTGATCATTCTGGGTCCTTCCTCTGGACCCATTCCAACAGGCCCCTGTGTTTCCTGTACTGAGAACTCCAGATCTGGATGCAGTAATGCAGTGGGGGGGGGGGTCTCACCAGAGTGGGGAGGATCCTCTCTTCTCTCCCTTGACCCACCCCCATGCTTCTTTTGATGAAGCCCATGCTGTGGTTTGTCTTCTGGGCTGCAAGCACCTATTGCTATCTCCAGCTTTTTATCCACCAGTACCCCCAAGTCCTCCTCCTCAGAGCTGCTCTCAATCCCTGCATCCCCCACCCTGTACAGATACTGGGGGTTGGCCCAATCCAGGTGCAAGACATTGCATCTGGCCTTCCTGAACTTCATGAGGGTCACACAGACTTCTCAAGCTTGCTCAGGTCCCTCTGGATGGGATCTCATCCCTCACCGCTCACTTTACTGTCATCTGCACATCTGGTTTTGTGCAGATTATCTGAGGATTTATTTGCAAGAAACAACAGTTCTCAGACATAACCAGTTATCTGAGATGCAGCTTCTGTGCATGAGAATATAAAACACTGATCAACACGTGACTCTTCCCCTTTCTCACTTCCAAGGTTCTGAAGGCTCAGACCAGTAGAGCAAGATTATCACTTACAACTCCTGATCTTGTAGCAGTGGCTTATTTTGTTTCAGCTCAGATTAAAAAAGCATCTTTCATTGCAACAAACTGACAAATTTTGCAGAGCTGCTGTCATTTACTTAGTGGTATAATCGCAAAAGTGGCAAAAGTGAAGTGCAGGTGAGAGGTATGTGACACACACTACTGTAAAACATTAATTTACATAAATGAGGGGGTAGAAACAAGAAAAAATTACATTCTTTTGGTCTTTCTACATGACGCTGAACTTTGTGTCAAGAGATGAGATGCCAGCACTGCAACTAAGATTAACAGATTAAATTATCTGCCTTAAAAAAAGCCTAACTCCATGAAGATAGGCATTTGTGGTGTGGGGTTGTTTTTTGTTTGGTTTTTGGATTTTTTTTTTTTTTTTTTTTTTGCTTTCGTGTGTTCTTTTTTGTTGTTGTTGTTGTTTGCAGTTTTGGGGGATGGGGAGGTAGGTGATGATCTTAGAGATCTTTTTCAACTGTGACAATTCTGTGATTCTGGGTAAATACGGAGAAAGGGATTGTCAATAAATAAGTGAAGAATTATAGACATAAATCTCTTGCAATCCCTCCTTTTGGAACTCTAAGCAGTCTGTGTTTGTCAAAGAACATCAGCATGTACAATCAGCTGGGAGCAGATGAAGTTTGAACTTTCATAAGGTCACAGGTATTCACAGCACCTCTAGCAATATCAAAGTTTCAAACTTAAGAAGAACTTTAAATCATTCCCATCCTTTCTTTTCAGTTCAGAGGCTTCCTTCTTGAGCTATGATAAGAACTAATCTCAGTGCTGGACAAAAGAATAAAGTCTGCAAGTTCTCATCTATCCCTACTAAGGTCTATTTAAGTGCCTCCTACTTTGGTACAAGCAACAAATGTAATTGCTTCATGGCCTGCGGGTGTTCATTTAACAAAAGAAGCTTTTGTGAATAAACCACAGGTGTTACCTTTCTTGATTAAAGTGAAATATGATGAAAGAATCTACAATATCAAATGACAAATTTACTAAATACTGATTAAATTGCCTTATTTAAGAAAATTGCATCCAGTTAGGATAAAATATACACCATAGAAATGCAGGAGTTTGTTTTTATCACTCTGTACTTAAAGTCTCACGTAACTATTCCTTAATCCTTTATTTATTAATTCAGAACCCAGAGCAAATAGTGTTTGAGATACACACTTCTTTAGTGATCGGTTGCATAAATGTTGTTCGTATTAACGTTTTAATTATATTAAAAAAAACAATAAAATTAATTAGATCAATATTTTCCAAATCAGCATAAACATTTACATTTACTTTTTTGTGCAGGAAAAACCTAGGAAACTGTAGCAACTGCAATAAGATTTTAGAAGTATAGCAGATCTTAACCCTCTAAAAATCACTGAAAGGCAGAATTATCTGGAGTTTAAAACTTCTTAAAAGAATATAACAGAATGAATTTACCTTAAGTTCATAGGTACTTCCAAACAATTTACCATTTTTCTTTTACCTATTGAACAGTTTAAGCAGCTTATGAATAAGGCACAATTTATTTGGCCCACACCTTATGACCTTGGTCTAGTTTCTGATGAGAAAACATGATATTAAACCCTGTATTTTTATACAGAAGTAAAATTTGCTGTGATAAAATATCTATATTATGAATTAATTCTGTATACTGAATCATTGGTTGTTTTCATAGCAAATATATTAAAAGGTAAGATATAAAAACTTTTCTATCTTTATGTTTTGCAATTATTAACCAATATTAAAATCACATAACCTTCAGTGATAGCAACGTAACTCGTACCACAAGGAAACTAAGGTATGTACTACCTTAGTTTTGAATTTGTAAGGTTTTTTTTCTATTGTGCAATCATAGCAGTTGAGCATTTTTTTTTTCAATAAAAATTTGTGGAAGTTGTTACAGTAACCTGTCAAAGCATTAATTGCTTATTAGAATGTTTTTTTTTTAATGTTTGTTGTTCCTTCTAAACTTTGTGTAATGCACAAATAGCTACCTCTGTTCTTAGCTTGCTTACTTGGCACTGCACTCACTGCTTTATGGAAAAGGTCACAGAATTTTCACATCAGAAATAGCAATGCCAATCATATGACAAAAAGATATCCTGGCAGTGTCACGTTTTGGCTGTTGCAAAAGTTTCCATCTGTGTTAGATAATAATTCAAGTACTTGTATTTGCTGTTTACTTACATTAAATATTCAAATTTAATGCTCATATCTAGAACATATATTAAATATGCTGTTCTGAATTAGCCTGAAAAGCTATTTCTCGATTTTTGAAATCTCTAGCTGCAATCTTAAATTTAAATTACTACCCATCACTCCTTTTCTAAAAATATTATCAGTTAAAATTAAAACTAACCTAAAATTAATAGAATTGACAAAAACGATGAAGAAATATTACTGTCATGAAGAATAATCTACAGATTTTGCACACACTTTTTACATCTCTCTTTGCATTACAACAATCACTTTGCTTTAAATAATGAAAAATAATCAAAGCTTTTTAATTCACTATAGTTTTGAAACTATGGTCTTTTATAAATGTTCAAAAACATTTTTATAAACTTTCAAAACAAATGTGCTAGCTACAGCTAGGAGTTCCTGAAAAAAAATCAGAATATCTCTGTGATTGACCAGCTCAGGCTATTATTGGCCTTCTTCATTCGTGGACAATCAATATTTTGGAAGAAAATATTTACCACAAACGCAGCAAAGATTACTTAGCAGTTTGCTCAGACTTTTCTCACAGAAGTCCTTAAAAAGGATTTCATTCTTTCCTTCAGATGACCTAACAGATGATCTAACAGGGTCACCCTAAAGTATAGGTTTGAGAACAAAACATCTATGGGTTCAAACCCCAACTGGAAGTTACCGGTTAAAACAGAAAACCCTTTTACCATCACTGGTATGCCCTGGACAAAGGCATACCTGGACAGAGTGATCTAACTAATAAGCCTGGTAGCAACAATGGCCTATGAATTCTCAGAGCAGGATTAAGGCATCTTAAAAGTATTGTCTGCCAGCTCCATCAGGAGTGACTTGAATCTCTGCTAATCAAAGGCCTCAGCTCTGCATGATCTCATTTAAGACAGCTGGAAGGCCTTAGCTAATAAGTGTAGAGCAGGAAAAAAAATTAAATAGGTGTCCCTCATTCAGATGTGAAACTTCTATAGGCAAACTAAAACTTGTGCTTAAAATCTTCAGTAAGTAATTAGTTTCATCATACTGAGCAGCTTCCTAGAAGTTACTACTGAACATGGAGCAGAGGAATAAAAGAACCATAAAATTTTGAAGTTTCAAAGTGGTCTCATCGGTACAGCCACGACTGTATTCCACAGAGGAAAAGTGCTAAAAATTAATGCTATAAATTCAGGGTGCTCTTGAAATGACTTTTCCTCAAATCAATGAGGAGATTTCTTTATGGTCTCTATCTGGAAGGATTTGGCTAAAGAGAAGAACCAGGACAATGTGTCAGAGCCTCTCTCCCAGCCCCGTGTGGCCCGTGTGGCTCAAGACCAGCTGGGATGTGCAGCTGTGTTTCATTTTCATTCAGAAAATGGAGGGGAAGAGATGTTAAGAGACCTCCATGGGTGCTCCTTCAGGAGCTGAGCCTCTTGCTGCTGTCCCATGTCTGAGCTATGGTGCAAGCATGCTCATATATTGCCACCCACATCCCTGCCTCCACAGACAGGAGGATAAGCTCTGGTGAATGGTACCAGTGCTGTTGTTGTCAAGTCATACACAGACATGATGCTATTTTTAGCACCCACGTGATATTCTTACTGCATTTGACAAGGTGTGGTAAAGAGTTAATAGTGCTGCCTAAGACCTCTGATCTGCAAACACAGTGAGATGCATTATCTTTGGCATTATGTTAGCTCTGGAGTTAACCACAGGATGAAGAGATGCCATCTCCGCAATGAGCCTCGTTTTAGCACAAGGTAAACACACTCCCCCACATCAGCTCCTCTCACAGCATTAGTGCTGGGTTGTGATTGATTACCAGCAGAGTGTTGCTGAGATATGGATTTGTATCTCAGCTTTTTATCACTACAACTTGCAAAAGGCAGTTCCTTATTTACAGACTCTGGCTGTATTAAGTGACATTATTAGGTACTACTTTTGTTTAAGTGACACAAAGGCTTAGAATATGGGTGGTTTATGACACACAAGCTGTTTTATTCTGATGACTTACCCCTCACTTTTTCAATTTGTAAATAGGAGCTGCAGCACAAGAACATATGGTACTAAAGAAATTAAAGCTAAAGTAAATGGCATTAAAACAAATTCAAATATAACAATAGGATACTCAAGCTGAATTATAAACCTGGATCTGTATTAAGACTTTTAAAAACAGGAAGTAAAAACTGAAAATTAACCTCTCAGGTGTTTTTTTTTAAAGACTGTTTCAGGGGTTTACTGTGATTAATTTCCTTATAAAATATAGATAAACAGATTTGCCATAAGATCTAAGCCCTTGAGTTTGCCAATGTTACTGTACTTTATACAGAGAATTTCAGAGTATTCTTCCAGGGAAAGGGCAGAGCAAAATATCATCTGCCTTCACTTCCTACAGAGTTGAAAGACACTAAGAAAGACAGCCTGCCATAAATTGAATTTCTGTATTACAAGAAGTAAACATAATTTTTGAATGTCATACTTGATGATGCTACCCAAATATTGCAAATCCTTTACAGAATACAGAGCTACTTAAGTAATCATTGATTTACAAAACAAGAAACTCTAATACTTACATAGCTGTGACTCTTAAGGAAATCTGAAGGGTTGCTTGTGCAGACTTTATCCCCTTCCAAGCCAATTACTCTTTTACAGATATTTGATTTGGGGTCATTTGGGCTTTTCACAATTACAATATCTCCTCTGAGAGCAAAAAACAGAAACAAAAACAGAAAAACTCTCAAGTACAAACTGTTTGGCTGAGTTCATGTGCATCACTGTGTATACTCCAAACACATCCACATACATTAAAAATACTTCCTTCTACTGAAAATTCTTGTCTACAGTTTTTGTTTCTTCAGTTTTACTCAGGGTGTATTTTTACACATTTTTTTAAGTACATTTGAAGAGATACTTTGTTATTTAGACCATTTATGAAACATTTAGGACTACATGTTAATTTACAATATTCTATTAAAATGAATGCCATTTAACTTGATGCTGTTGCTACATAAATATAGAACAGAATAGATTCCCTGTTCCTAAATGCTATTGTCCAAACATTATTCTTCCAATGGAAGTTCAAATGTCTGAGTTTTTAAGACTTTGTATTACTTTTTCCTTCTTATTATATACATTAGATTGTACAGGGAAACAGACCAAAACAAAATGAGTGAGAGCCTTGAGCCCACTGTGCTCTACAACACAATAGTAAAATGACATTTGATAAATGGTACTTACACCATTTGGCCATTTTGCTAACAGCCTATCTGAGCACAGCCATGCCTACAGCTTGGTTTTCAAGTAAGACAAAACTGCTCAGAGAAGTTTCATTCACAATATACAACTGTTCTAGGAAAAAAAGGAACTTTTCCATTTTTTGGACAAAGCTGTGAAAGTGCCATAGGCTAAATGAATTCTGACAATTTGTTCAATGGGCTGTATGTGCTGATTACTTTAACTTCCATCAGACACAATGAGAGGAGATTTATGAAAAATTACAATTTTGAAGCAAAAGAATACATGAAAAATAAAGGTCAGGCAGATTGCGGTTATTGACAAGATCTGGCAAATGGAATGTAAAATCTCATCTCATCCAAGGAGCATACTTTCGAATGCAATAAAAGTGGCGACTAAGGTTCTCCGAAAAGACAATATCAGAATTCTGAATGGTTGGTTCCATTGAAGGTCCAGAACACTGCAAATTAAAAATAAATGAGAAAAAAAATTACTATTTTCAATTACTTTTATTTAAAATACATTAATACTTGAATTATTGGTAATAAATTAGAAAAGGTGTAACATAAAGAACAACTGAAAAAAGTGAGATCCTCTAAGGAACATCTGACACATTTAAAAGGTGAGGACAGCTCCCAGAGTGCCTCTGTTACAGCTCAGGATTGGTCCTGAACTGCACTGGGTGCTACAAGTTTCTGCAGATTTCTTTCAGCACACAATCTGCACGACATTATTAGGAGTTTACCCCTCCTTTAGCCTCTGTAAAACTAAGTCATCAGAGAAGCTGCAAGAGCAGCTCACAGATAAACTGCCCTATATCCAGTGGCCATATCTGCTAAGTTTAGAACTCAGAAGAAGGGGGAGGGAGCACAAAACATGCAGAAATCTGCCCAGAGTTGGAAATTACCATTTCCTATGGCATTATTAGTGACTCCAGTCTTCCTGGAAAAATGCACTCTCTGCAAAATGCTTGCTCATAGTTTCCCATTTGCTTCAGTGATGCCTCAGTCAATAACAGCAAAAATTATTAACGCCTACAGAACAAACAGCTCTCATAAAGGCTGGACCTGCCTCATAAAAATAGACGTTTACTGAACATACTTTGAAAAAGCTTTAAGGAAAATTAAATATTGTCGTTATCACATACAACAATATTAGTATCAAAGTTTTTCTTTAGATGTCATGAAAATAAAAAGTTACCACAACAATTCCTCCAAGGTACTCAAAGGCACAGTGTGCTATGCAGCCATACTGCACAGTATACCCAAGGAATCGGAAGGTTTTTCCTAGGACATTGCGGAGCATGGTACAGTGTAACAGGGATCCACGGCTCTGTCTACAGTAAAACAAAAGAACATCACTCATTTGAGAACAATCTAGTATTTACAAAACTGTCTTTTGTATCTAACAACATTGGACAGTTTTAAAAAAAAAAATCTCCAGTGAATAGAAACAACGAATAATCAGATGTATCTGAGATGAATTGAGTTTCACCTCAAATGCCATCAATAAGTTTTTAATTTACTACATAGATCCTTTCCCATGTACAACCAACAGACCACTCCCACCAGCTTATTAGTGTGATTTGGCCAAATAGGAGCTGAAGTAAAAAGAAAAAAAATCTTTGCCAAACTGGACAAATTAAAGGGAGAGGATGGTGGTGGTGCTCTCCACTAACTCAGCTGGGCATCTTCTAGCTGAGAAGGAAGGCAGAATTCCCCACTACATTCCTAAATATCTGCAGTAGTTATGAGAACATCCTGCCCTCCAAAAGGTTTTGCTGAGTGGAATCTGGAAAGCTATAATTATAACTTTAAATGCAGACTTTGACTTCCTGACTGGACCATGTATTGTAACTCAGATGCAGTTATTTATTGTACAGCACTGGATTGTTGTTTCAATCATGCAAAAACAGTGCAATTTAAATGGCTTTTATTCTTTGCATTTAGTACTTATAAAGAAACAAAGATGACCATTCTTGGGGGAAAATGTTCTCTACCAAGCTCATTTCCTTGTTCCAGAAAAGACGTACTTTTATTTTTTTTAAACATAAAACATCTCCAGAATAAATCCACTTAACCCAATCTGCGATTCCTCATCCTTAATACTGGCTAATGAGTTTCACACTAATGACCCAAAACACAACAGTAAAGAGAAAACTCTTGAATTGTTTCCTTAGCACGTGCAATGCTCAGCACACTGCAGGACACCCTGGAGAAACTGAGCGAGCTCTGCTTTTAAACAAAATGCACTTTTAGCAGAATTTATTCTGGAGAATCAGAAGAGCAATCTGCTCTTCCCAGCCCAGGATACTATGAGAAGCATGGACCAACTCCTGCCCCTCAGGGCCTGAAGCACTAAGATCCTAGAAATGTGTGCAGGTGATAAAAGGAGGATGGAGTGACAGCAGATCAATGAGTTGCACAGCTGGTGTCAATTAATGACCACAAATATCTTTTGTCCAGCATCAATATTTTTTAACAGCAATTGTTAGAAAGGCAGCCAGGCAAACAGCAAAATACTGCACAGCCATCCTGTGTATCACACCTATGTAATTCAGAAACCTTATAGTAAGAATACGGAATTCAGGCACCTGTGGATACTTCAGGTAAAAATGAACTGGATAAACATTTAACATTGTGTTATGCTGACCATGGAATAGGAACAACAGACTCATTAGGAGGAAACATAAGCCTCTCATGCCCACAACAATTGGGTTGTAACTAAAACATTTTTTTATTACAGAAGTGCAAACAACTACTTATGAAAAAAAGTTTCAAATTGATGGCAGCTGATTTCCTGCAGACTCTGAATGACACATACTTCCCAATAGTTGCACTAAACACATTTGTTTCTCTCTGATGGCCCTAAAGTAACTCTGATTTAGGAGGGACAGATTTCTAAATTGTTCAAAGAACCACAGGGTTCAGTGAGCTTTACCTACTGCTAGAGCAGTCATGGTATCAAACTAACCATGAGGATAGAACATGAGTGAAGAGGTCTCAAATCTTAACCTGAGACATGGATTTCACCAATCTCAGTTTATAAAAGTAGCACAGTAGGTTTTTTAATGCTTGTCAAATGTTCATCATAAAGTAGAAAAATTCTTAGCTCTTATATAAGGCTTTTTATTACTCCAGAACATTAATTTCAAATCAAGGCATATATATAGATAGATAGATAGATATAAAATTATACTCAGTTTGAATCTAACAAGGTAACTTCAGATGACTGAGGGTTTTAGACACGTGTCATTGCAGTTTTAAATAACAACTTATTAGTAAGTGAATGGCTGTATTAAGAGTAAGCCCAGTTAAAAAAAATAAAATAAAAAAACCACACACAACAAAAGCCACAAACCAAAAAAGAACCATCTAGTTTATTTCAAAAACCCAACAGAATATTTATCTTATGATTGCTGTAGCTTAAGAACCAATAAAATATGTATTTTTTTCTTAGAAAACTATTCATCATACATTTTTTAAAACAATGCTATATTGGTGATCACAAGAAGCTAAATGGCTGAATGTTTTTCCATATCAAGCAATTTCAATAAAAAGTGCTGTCAGCAGGCAAGTCCATCAGATCCAGTCTAAGACCATTAAGGACAATAAAACAATTTTTTTTTTAATAAGAGGTCCCTTGAAAACTTAATGGATACCTTGTATAAACATAAACATCCTTATTGCAGACCTAAGGGCATAAAACCTGTTTTAATTACTTCCAGGTATCAACTACTATCATACAGTATGTACCTGAAAATCTTATACTGAAATAGACATCATTTTTACACTGAATATAGACATTGATTCAAAAAGGTTAAACATCCATATTTATCATGTAGAATACAATTTGGTTATTTTACAAGAACTGCATAGTTTACCCTCTGCAGCAAATAACATGCAAAACACAATTACTATTATCTTCTGTTCCCTTTTCCCTGCATAGCCTCTGCCTTCATCATTTGATTTTTATTGTTTGTTTGTTTATAAAATTAATCACAGCTAGCAGGGTGGAAATCACTTTGAGCCTCATGAATGACATCCAAGAGATGGGAAAGGATTAGTTCTCAGTTGCTGCCAGTTATAGCGCCAGGTGGCTTTTTCTGCAGAGAAGGTGTTACCGATAATCCCATTACATTGGTACTAAATCTTGCAGACATCAAAATTATCACCAAGGTTCCTTTTCATCCCATCCTTTCCAAATGACTGGAAGTCGCTTCACCTGAAAGAAGTCAAATCCACATGCAGCTGCTGTTTTAGCAGCCAGCGGACTCCCTGAGAATGCCAATCGTGATCCAATTTCGCTGTGCTGGTGGCCCCCTATTCCCTGTCCAATAATACATCTGTTAAAAAATCCTACAGCTACAAATCAAGTTTAATCCTACCAGGGACCTCATGTTGGTCTTGTCTTCCAAAAAGGCAGCAGGTTTTGCCGTCTATCTCTGCCAGTGTCTGGGGAATACTCTTTAAATCCCAGCCCTACTTAGAAGAATAAGCTAAGGATCACAAAACATGACCTCAAAAACCCTGATATGACTATATTCTGACCCAGAGGCATTCATTCTAGGTGAAGATTAGAACTTTGCATAATAAGATTACACAGCAAGTGAATGATATCAAGGGACTATCCATATGCAGCCGCCTGGTTTTCTATAGACAGCCTGTGCTCTGCAATATGCAGTGCAGACGAAATAGAGCTTGGGCTTTCTAGCTGAAATAAAATAGATTCACATAAATTAGTTGGCTATTTCCAGATTCCTAAATCCCCTATTACATCTTTTATTGACAGCTCCTGTGAGGATAGCACAAATGGTACTCTCTTTGTATTCTTTGCTTCTGTAACAACCACGCTCTAAGGGAAATGTACATAGGTTGTCTAGAAATGAACATCTTGTTTGCTGTAATCTTGGATTACAATTAACTGCGTACGTAATAAAATTAGGAAATCAATGAGCAGATTTATCATTTCTAGATAACCGATGGCATTGTATAAGAGTTTAACATATAGTGCCAAATTTTTAAATAAAGGAAAAATTGAAGTCACAGCCAATGAAATCGCAGCTAAACAAATTATTAGACTTGATATTAGGATTTTCACTAAAACAAAATATTTCCAGTTACATTTGCTTTATATGCTTTCCCATTCTGAATTTTCACTTTTTAGTAACAGTTTATCAGTTTTTTCTTCACTAACAAAAACTCCTAACATTCTCTTCTTCACACAAGGAAATCCCATAACTTACAACATCTCTTTCCCAAAGAGCTATTCTGATATTATTACTTTTTAAAAATAAAAAAACCCATACAAAAGAGAAACTGCACAGCAAGCTATTTAAATATTTGTTTGAGCTATTGTTTATGTTGAACTATTATTTTAAAACTTTGCAAGAAATTAATGTTACACGTGCTAGAATAGTGAAGGGTAGGTATGTTATTGGGATTCTTCCCATATCAGATACGCAACATAGTAAACAGAAAATAATTTAAATATTCTAATTATAATCTGACAACTCCAAACTTCTAAAGCAAACAATGAACAATTTTCAAAAAGTTTTTCTGTGCAGGGGGTCAGGCAGAACTTGTTTCCTAGCTGTTGCTTTTCTCTAGAAGAAATACTGGATTCAGTCTGGCAAACGTGAAAAACCTTGGTGATATTCTGGAAGATATTACCTTTCCACATTATCTCGACTGGACACTGACAGTTTGTATCCAACAAGTGCTATTTCATCTATTTATCTCAAGCTGACAAGGAGAACAATCCTGTAAACATAAACTCACATCATGCAATCCTCTGTTGTTAAACAACTGGAGACTACCTACAGAAGAATGAGCAACTTTTCAATGTACGTACACCATCAGCAAGATGATTTTGAAAGAAGTACAAGTGTCTTACTCTTATCCCCAGAGTTAGTCTCAGATTAGAATGCCAACATTAAGTACTCCAGTGTGGTTTCTGAACACAGAAATCACATAATACAAGATCTTAACACCAATAGTAAAGAAGCCTATTATGAAACATTTGAAAAAATACAAAAGCAAGAAAATGAAAAGTTTTAGCCCTGTCGGAAAATATAACAACAAAGAATCCTTCTGGATGCTCATCACTACTTCCCAGTTAGGAGCATCACCTTTTAATGAAAAAACTTGGGTATACTCTGAAAGGAAACAAAGTCAAATTCAGCTCAGTATTTACATTTACAAGTTACTTGAACAGAACCAAAATGCAATTCAAGTGCTTGTCACTGCTGTTATTCTACAAAATTTTATGGCTTTCTCAATTTTTTTTTAGTTATGAAGTTCTAAATACATAAATATATATATTCAACTAATTTTTTCATAGCACAAACTGTATTTCATGCAAGTTTATGCACTAAAAATAAACTGTAATCAATACTTTTTCTCATTGCTTTTTTCTGAGCTGTTTTATGTAAAACACAAGCTCTGCAAGTTCTTCCCCACTTACAGATAGAAGTATTAAAAAAAGTTCCAAACACCAATAGATGAGTGCAATGATATTCAGTCTAAGTTAATCCCCAGACATCCAAATCCATGAATAAAAATTCATCAGTTTTAAATACACTGAGCCTATTAAGCAAGAACAAAAGCATATGCACAAAAGAGCTTTTAATATATTTCAAAGCCCACAAGAGCCATGGTCTCATTAAAATTATAAATTACACAAACATGGAATAAAGATTCAAACTGCAGTGCAGCTAAGCAGATTACAGAAAACCCCGCGTTCCATATGATAACACACCATGGCCCTCCCAGATGGGGGCTTGGAACAAAAAGGCCATCACTGCAGCTAGGGAAAACCTCCTTGTGATCTCTGGTTTCTGTTCAGCAGATGACAGCCAAATAATATGTTGATTATTCTGTTTGTGCTGCTAAGCTTGTAAGATGGAATAAAAGCGATATGATCTATTGTGAACCCCATGCTAATGTGTTGCTCCACTCATAAATAATATGCTGAATTTATTCGGAAACTATCTTTTTATCTGAGTTCCAGGTTTTAAATGCATGACCTAAAATAAAAAGCCAGCATCAACTATTATTTAATTTGATGGCTTAAAGTAAAATATACAGCTGACACAACAATATGTGAGAAAACTGACTACTTAAGTGATTCAAGTGAGTAAAGATGCCTTGCTCAAATTTAGCAACTGATCATATGCTGAGGTGCAGAGTACCTGCAAGAGTCCAGCTCCACTAATTCCATTATTACTGCCACCAAACAGATCACCAAAAAGAGTCTATATGGCTTACTTTACCACAGATAACCACCCCAAATCCAAATTTCAAATGAGGACACCAGTACTTCTAAATCACAAGAACTGAACAGAAACAATCACTGTCCAACTTCACTAATATGATGTGTCTTTGATTGAACTGCCTTCTTAAAACATGTTTAAATTTTTAGCAAGTGATCACACTTTATTTCACCTGTCTACTAAGTTGGCTTCTTCCTAGCTACCCCATCACAGCACTAGTATCTAAGCTAGCAAAAGCTCACTTGAGTCAACACAAACTTCAATGCACACACAAGCAGATAATAACTTGGCTTTCAGTAGACAGTATCTTGAGATTCACAGAGGTGACTCTCAAACCCTGAAGCACACGGGTGCTGGCATACTCCTAGATACATGCTCCTGAAATGGGATTTCAGATAATGCAGCAGTTTTGGCATGCTTGGGTACAAACAAACAAACAAACAAACCAGATTTTCAGTGTTTTCTGGTTTTTTGGGTTTTTTTCCCTCATCATAGTATTATTCAACTTGAAACAATACAACTTTTCTTAAGTAGCCAGCAGTGGGTGTGGGTTTTTTTAATAGTTAAAGTGATTGCTTGCTTGTGTTTTAACTAACTTTATAACAGATGCTGGAAAAATCTGAATTTTAATTCTTACCTACTAAAGTCTAAAATGTCTCTTTTCTTCATCTACTTCCCAATGACCCAGTTAGTTTGCCATTCTAAACAAGCTCTTGCAACAGTTGTATCTTTGGAAAAGCCAGACATCTGTCTTCATGCCCAGAAAAGGCATAGTTACAGAGCTCTACACAATGATTTGCAGCAGCACGCATGGGTTCATTGCCCACTCTATAGATGGGCACGATGCTGTGAAACCAGATAGGAACATTCAGATGTGTATGATGGATTTCCATGACTCTGCAGTATTTTGTCCTCAGCAAAACCTACAGTTGCTCTTCAGTGAAGCTTTTGACCAACAAACACATCCTGAGTGAGGTAACACCACCACTACCCACTTTCCTATCTACATTACTATATCTGGCTCCTATGTAACACATCCACAAATAATACTCTTTTTCTAGCTATTTTTTTCCAGTGCTTTCAATCCAATATTAAAAGAATTTTTAAATGACATTTTTCTTTTAATGATGAACAGAAGGAAAATGATCCCTAGGAAGTATCCTAGTAATTTGTATGAAGCTTGAGACTTCATTCAGTTTACAACTCATTTTCAGTATTACTGTTTCACAAGCTTCAGAAACTGTATATTTTCATAACCTGAAATTATAGAAACATTAAATAACTTTTTATGATTTATTATTGCCTTCAGCACATACCACTCTAACTTATGTCTCCTAATTTATTTACTTCTATTTTGAAAGAGCTGCTTAAATTTGACACAGGGATGTATTTAGTTACCGTCCAGAGGCTTTCTGAAGAAAACCATACCATGTTTTATGTACTAACAAACTGGTATGTTTTAAGCCCTCCCACTAATCCTTGCATTTTCCACAGACTGGATACACAGTCTTTAAGCTTTTTCATCCTAAAAAAACAAACAAACAACAATAATAATTAAAAAAAAACTCACACAAACCAAAAACAGGTTTTCTGGTGTCAGAACTTCCAGGATTAAACATTCTTTCCAGTTGTTGGCTCATGGCCTAAAGATCCTGCACTTTCAAATTTATCCCATTCTAGCTAGTTCAAAGATCAAGAAAATGAAGCCATCGTCTTTGCAGCCATAATCCATGACCCATGCTGTTAGATACTTAAGAACATCTCAAAAGCAAACTACCTTGTTTCAGCTCCCAGCAGGAGCTCAGCATGGCAGTGGATCACATGACTGCAAACCCTACCCAGTCAGGTGACTCAGCAGCTAAGCTGGTTTGGTGACTATAAAACTTTAATCAGTGCAGGCTGATACCGTCACATTCCAGAACCAATGAGGGAAGCGATGTAACAGCAAACGCTCGTAAAATTATGTGTTATAACTGCCACGAGGATGCAGTTTTCTAGTTCTCCATCCCACACATAAACAAGGGAAAATTTTATTGAAAACTGATCGGGCAGCCACTGGTTTTGAAACAAACTGTGCTGGTGTGGTTTATTCCAAAATGGACAGCATTCTGCTCGTTGCCACAGAAGTGCAACAGCATACACTGAGTCTCATAAGGCACAATTAAAACATAGCAAAAGCATTCATTTGAAATCAAGGAAAACAAAATATGCACAAAAACAACTTTTTCTTGTTGAGAAACACTGCAGACTCAATATAGCCTCAGTTTGTGTTAGCTGAAGGTGCTAAAAATTTATATCTGCAACCCAGGTAGGATGCGTGTGGTAAAAAGAGTCAAGGACAGCCACAATAGGTCTGCTTCCTCTTGTCAAGCACAAAATATCTGAACCACACTTTAAGAGCTGCCACCATTTTAGGGTCACTCAGATTTTCAGCAAATTTGTTGACTACATCTTTTAAAGAGAACTGAAAACAATACTTGCAGATCAAATTCCATGCATGCCTTTTCCCAAATGTCTTGATTGCTCTCTTGGTCAATGTAATCCCTCAGTTTTTTTCCTTAGGGAATTCTCATCCTCTTAATCCAATTTAGAATCTGCATTTGGTTTAGGAAAGTATTTGAATTGGATCAGCAAGTTTACAAGAAATGGCAATCAGAGAGTTTGATTTCTTCATACCAGAGTTAGGATTTGCAGTTAAAGCCAAAATAAACATTTCCTCAGGTCTACATAATACGTGAGCTGTGAGAAAGAAAAAGTTCAAGTATTCTGCAGTTCAAGACATTCTTATGTAGACACAAAGGCTTAAACTTCATAACCATAAATCATTTTACAATGACCTGAGTAGGACCACAGCCAGTTGCTGTAGCCATGTTGACAAGAAATAACTGCCCAAGATGTTTCCTCATCCCTTGCAATTGTCTCCATGTACCTTGGTTTCTCTGCATTTCAATTCTATCCTAAAAGCAGGAAGAGTAGGACTTTTCTACCTACTAATGTGCATCTGAGAATGAGATGGATTTTTTTTATGATATTAGTGTCTAGAATTATGATTCCTCCAGTCTTGCTTTGTCAGACAGCCCCTAGAGGGATCTTTTACCATGGAGGGAAATTCACCTTCTGGAAAGTGATCATGTGAACCTAAGCAAACCTTTAGTGTCATTCACAAAGAGTGAAAAAAATAAAATTCCTGAAAACAAAACACCATAATTTCCATAAAATCAGTTTCTTCTCTAGTTATCTGAGATGAAAGGCAGGTAAGTCAGTGATGTTTTCATAACCACATACTCAAGTTGTAAAGCTTTGTTGTATTAAATAGTTGCTTTTTTTTAATTAAATGTTTGAAAAATAGCTTATTTCCACCTTTTTTTCTAAATCAGTAGGACTTCAATTGTACCCATCAACTTTAAATATGCAGAGAAGAAGTGAACACCACAAACAGAACTACTGCAATACTTTTTAATGTACAGTTCTAATACTGAGAAACTATTTCCACATCTCTGTAATACCAGAAACAGTCTCTCCCAATATAAGTTACAGTGTAAGAGACAGTTTAAGATTTCAAAGGATGTTAGCTCACCAAACTGATAACAGAAATATCACTTTATTTTTAAATACCTGTAATTCTGAGATAGCTGCAGGAATCACAGTACATGCCCTTTTCCTTATGGTATCAGCTCAGCCATATGACACAAATCTAAACTATTAAGAAAGCAAAGAGATTGTTCCAAGTCAGATTAGTGAGCTGGCTTGGCTCAAGAAAGGATCTGACAAGCACCAGGGTTTGTTGGCCTGGAAACAGAAGAGGAAAAGGAAATGAGACTTCCTCTTTGCAACACTAACCTATGCTGTCAGCTCAGGAGACACCAATATAACATACGTAAGTAAACATACGCTTTATGCAAAAAAGTCTAAACATGGTAGGAGCACAGCACAAGTATTCTTAATTGCAAAATATTTGTATCATGTGGGCCCCAAAATGAAAGAGAAAAAAATAATTATTTAACCTCTAGTTTTAGTTGCCCCAGAGGAAAATAAGGTAAGAAAATGGAAAAAGTATACTAAAAAAAAAAACCAAACCACCTGTCAGAGCATTAGTAAGGAAAAATGGAAGAACAAAAGAGAAGGCTCAGCCTTGGATATATGCTTACACCTATTCTGTAAAGTTGATGCAAGCTATGTTAGTATATTCTTAAGAAACAAGGAAGGAACTATTTGTCCCACTGAAGTAACAGAAGTACTACAAGTACAACATGAATGAAGAAAAAACAACCACTGAGACAAAGTGCATGTAGAATACAATTTGATTCCTTTTTTGACAGGTAAGTGGTGGCTTATAAAAAAGTTGCAAACTCCCTATAAGAGAGTTCTCTATAGATACAATGTAATTTTCAATAATTATACACAAGCACTCATATCTGAAATATTTAAGTAAGAAACTGGAGAGCTGATGTGATGTTTTAAAAGCGAAGAACTCCAAGTTTCAGCCTCCTCACTCAATTTATACCATATCCTACTAAAAATAAGATTGAACTCTTAAAATAGTGAATTACACTTCATGCTTTTATTTTGTTAAAAATAAGCATCCTATTCAAATGTTCACAAATCATTAGTCAGATTCTACATAAGTGACATTTAATATGTATTATTTATTTTTTGCCATGTTTGTAAACGTATACTTCAATTTTTACTCTTAAGGCAAATACTTCTTTCACTAAACAATGACCTAAATCTGAAATTAAATATTACTTAATATTTCACAGTTTAGCCATAAATATAAAACATTACGACAACATCTTGATACTCATAAAGATCTTAAACCCCATCCATGCTTACCATGAAAAAAACCTACCCAGCACAAAAAGGAATGCAATTGCACCAGCTAGGAAGACAAAGCTAGGAAGTCTAAATTTAATATGAAATCAAAACTTCGAGGTTTGGGATTATTAACATATTGTTGCTCTTTCTTCCTGTTGCTATTTGATACAAGAAACAATTTTTTCTCTCAATAAAAAAAAAAGAAAGACTACTCAGGAACCACTGGTATTAAAAAAACATGGCTTATAGCAGCACCAAAAATCATTCACTGAAATTAAAAACTAAGAATAGGAAACTAACATCAGAGCCTCCTTAATACATCCAGCTATGTACAAATGTCTTCAAGTAGCTTGAGATGCTGTAATGAAAAATCAATATAAACCAAATACACATGATAGTGGCTATTCTGTATGCTCACAGGGATTTCTCTTCACTTCATAGTACTACAACGTGTTCATTTACGAAGCAAGCACACTAAAGGTTTCATTAAGATACACAGCATTTTAATGTGTTTGTTTATAACAAGAACAAAAAAGGAAACATGAAACTCAGGTATCTCACCAGTTTTACCTATTTTTACCTTGTTTGGGGCAGTTGTTTCCTGCCATGTACAAGGCCAAAGGCTTACATCTGTAAATTGCTAATGACAAGTTAGGGAACTGTTAATCTTTCAAAATACACAAAATAACTTTCTATGGTATTAGCAACTGATTAAACCATAAATGCTACTGAAGCTCAGAAATTACACCTCTCACATAAAGCAACTTTTTCAGCTGTAACTCTTGGTTTATGGCATGGTCCAGAGCCATGATACTGATGGAAATTCTTGCTTCCTCAAGCAAAAGATCTTAAATCTCCCATTTGTAACAAATCCGGGGCTATTTACAAACAAGATACCAACTCCAATAATATTTATACACTACATATCACACTACCACTATTAAAAAAGAAACAATAAAATAAAACAAAATTGAACACTTTATAAATATTAATCATGTCCAGGATCACATAACAACAACAACAACAAACCAAACAAACCCCCAAACCAAACAAACCCCCAAACCAAACAAACCCCCAAACCAAACAAACCCCCAGCCTTTTTGGACGAGGGTGCAGCAGAGATACTGAGGAGGTAGCTGAAAGGGAACAGGCCAGCCCAGCCCCTCTCTCCATGACTCGCTCTGCTTCAATCCGACACCTCGGCCATCCCAAGCCCCTCCCGTCCATCCCCGAGAGAATAAAGCGGTGTTTTCACCTCCGGACACGACCGGTGACCGGGGTTTTCCCCTCAGCAGCACGACCGGTGAGGCCGGCACCGCACAAACCACGGCTCCCAACCGGCCCCGCGCCACGGTGGGCCGAGACGGGGCTGCCAAGACGGGGCTGCCGCCCTCCCTCAGCCTCAGCCCCGTCCCTCTCCCTCGCAGCACCCCGCACCCTCCGGCCCCACCGCACTCACCTGCCTCCTCGCCGCCGGGCGCCCCAGGCCGTCCCCCCCGCCCCTTCAGCCCGAGACGTGCAAACAACGCGGGCTCTCGTTGGGTAGCGGGTGGCCCGGGCCGCTCACCCATTGGTGGAAAGGGAAGCGCTGGATTCTTCCCGGCGTCCCCTGGATGCTGTCAACTCTCCGGCAGCCGAGATGGCGGCGGCCCCGGCGGCCGGCGGGGCGGTGCGGGGCCGCGGGGCCACCAGCTTCCAGCGGAAGGCCGCGGGTGGCAGCCGCCTGGCCGCGGTCGCGGGCACCCGGCCTTCTGTTCGCAACGGGCAGCTGCTGCTCTCCAGCGGGGTCCCCTCCCTGGACTGTGTGCTAGGTTGGTGGGGAGCGGGACCCGGGACGCGGCTGCTGCCCCCCTCTCCCTCCCTCCTCATCCTCTCCCGCTCCCCCTCCTTCCCCCCACGCCCTCACCTTTGCCAGGCCCTGCCTGTCACTTGCCTTCCGTGACCCCTCCGCTGCTCCCGCAGGCTTCTCCTTTCTTTTTTTCTTTCTTCCTTCCCACAGTTCCTGGGATTCGGGGACGGGTGGGGAGTGGGTGGGGGAGAGGAAGGGGTGAAGCGGGAGGATCCGTTTCCCGCGTTGAGCCCCCCCCGCCCCGTGTGAGGAGGCGGCAGGCGGTTCAGGTGGGGAGGGGGAAAGGGGCATTTCCATCTCCTTTCAGTCGGTGTGAGCAACCTTTGTAGAGTGCAAAGCTGCTCCCTAAATTTACGTAGTAACACCAGAAACTGTCACAGCAAGGGATCTGAAGTTTTCCGTCGGGAAAAACGCCTGGTGGGTTAATTCGTAGGAGAGTGTGGTGTAGTTCTGGTTCTTCAGCAGTGTGGAAATATTTGGGATGCATTTGACCATGAGACTGGATCCTCAGTATGTTCTCTGCCTTGCTCACCACTGCTGCATCATTATAAATGCCCCATGTAGATAAGTTACACTGATCTGATGCTGTTCCTGCTGTCTGTGGATCTGGTTTTGCCTGCTGTCAGTGTCAAGATGCTGGGTAGTTGCTTGGACTGATCCTTGCTGTGATATAATCTGTGGCATCAACTTGCACCATTTACTTGGACTGGGAACTAGTTGATGTCTCTGTTACAAACATCATGTGCTGTATGCATATTTGTGCTGTATGGATCTATATGCACTAGGGCTGTATAATCTTTACTGACTAATGATGCTGTTGTACATTTTCAGTGTGCATAGATAGGACTGCTTTTAGGTGAAAAAAATTGACTTTAACTTTGTTCATTCATTCTTGGAGAGCTTCATGGAATACATTACTTTTCATTCTAATGATATTGTATTTGAGTAACAATAAATATAACAGTTGTATGTGTTTTATAAAGATGTTTTTACAGCCTGTGCATCTTAAGGAGAATCACACTTCTGTGTCTTTTGTATAAGTGTGTGTGTCTGTTTGTTAGGGAATACTTTCATCAGGGATTGGCATCCTTCTGAAAATACTTTTAAGATGTTTTCTGGGTGGTGACATCTTTGAAAAACTGGAAAACTCTATTCCTGTGTGAAATCTTTGGTAACCTTCTAGGCCTTAAAAACACTGATTTCTGGACGCTGAATACATCAGCCAGGAAACACTCATGCCAGACATGCTGTACTGCAATAAAATTTCCATTGATAACCAGATATTAGGTATTGTTAGAGACAAACCATCCAGCCTCAGTAGCTCCTCCTCAGGCTGCTCTTAGATCTTCCTTTCTTCTTCAGATTAAACAGGCCCAGTTCCTTCAGCCACTCCTCGAGTCATTTGCTCCACCTTGGTTCTGCTCCACTGCACTCCTGTATGTCCTCCACTTTTTAGTATTGAGCCCAAAACTGGATATTATATTCCAGATGTGATCTTACGAGTGCTGACTAAAGGGAACAAGTCACGTCCCTTCACCAACTGACTGAGGTTCTGACTGTGCTGGTGATTGTAGAAGTATCGTACTTGTCCTCCTTCGTTTTGTTTTACAATGTGTGTGGCAATGCTTCCTAGCTGTCTTGCAGCATGCTGTTTATGAGTTTCTTAAAGAAAGCTGTTACTTTTTTTCTTTCATCTCCCACTGGAGGTTATTATAAAGTGGTTTGGTCTTGTATCTTTCATAGGTATAATCTTTTAGTGGTCACCAGGCAGTCTTCTAGATCTCTAGCTTTGGGTTTAAGTTTGCCCTCTTCAGGAGTTGCAAGCCAATTATGCTGTTATTTACCAGACATGAAGATAAAGCTTATGAATAGGTGTGAGTAAAGTAAAGCATGATATTAGGAGACACAGGTCAAATTAGAAACTCTTGAAGAGAGGAAAAAGCAGAGAATACATGGAGGAATTTATTTTACCCTACAGCTACTGGCTGACTTGTTATATAACTGTTGATAGCTCTTCTTAATAAATATATTTTTTTTCAAAAAGAAGTAGATAGGTGCTGGATTTCAAATCCCATGTTACCCTTTCAGGCACTATTTAAATCTCCAGGCTTTATATTCAAGTTTACTTTCCAGGTTTATAGATAATAAATGCCTGATTTGTGCTGAAGGAGTTCTCTGTAATGAGTTGTAACTATTGTATAATATAACTGTCACATGCTTGGTTTCAAGCTTTTTGAAAAAAGGTCACAGATAGGGTCTGAAAACAATGGGGAAACTTCTCAACTTGCAGTTTGTTGTGTTCTGTCTGTAAGATCTTAAATCTCTTTGCTATAAGTAGTGATGCAGAAAGTTACAAGTCTTGTTTAGTTGTTTACATGTACTACTGCCTTCAGAAATGGCAAAGGAAAGAATAAAATAGAAAAAATTATAAAGAATTGCAAGTTCACAACAATTTTCTTCAGAAACTTGAAAATATTGCCTCATCTTTTTCATTCTATCTTCCAGCAGTCCTGCTACTTTTTCCTGTCTTCTGTTGTTTTTGTTTGTTTGTTTGTTTTGTTTGGGTTTTTTTTTTTTTTTTTTGTTTAATATATTATTACTGTTGCTCATTCATTGTAGTATAAATGTGTAACCATGGTAACTGCAACAGTTTTACATTCCATCTGATAGAATACCCTTGTTCAAACTGTAGACTACATCTGATAATGTAAAGTCAGTCCTCTGACCTGAGTTTGTCTTTATAAACCAGGTTAGGTGCACATATTTTACAACTCTGGCTTGTAGGAAAAGTCTTTACAATTTATCATCTGAAAATACAGCTGTGAGAGTTTTGGCTGTGCTGAGGTTCTGTTTGACAAACAAGTTCTCTCCTGCAAGCCATTTAAAAGCAGAAGAGACGCTGTTTCTGTGGTGGCTACAGTAGAGATTTTTTATAACCAAGAGTATAAGTCCTTATTGCCATGAGGGAATATATTACTTACAGTTGGTTTGATCATCTTTTCTATCTCAAGGTACAAGTTGGTAAAAATATTGTAATTTTCAGCTATTTTTTTCTATGTGGTGCGTAGAATGCGCTGGTTTTAAACAAGTCTTGTCTGCATAGAATTGCAATTGAAAGCAGTGAAAATCAGAAGCATACTTTGTATCAACCATTTGTATAATTTCTGATTTTGGTCTTTTTTGTGGTAGTAGAGCTTTTGGATTTTTTTGCATTTTATGTCCCGAACAAATAAAATGGAACAATTGCTGGAGATTTAATGTGTGATTCTAACTTTCTGATAAACTTTACTTATATTTTGGAGGAGTTTTTTACTATCTGGAAAATACTTGATTAATTGATAAGCTTGCTTGTAATGCTGAAGTATTTGTACATCTTGACTCAGGAGCATAGCTTAAAAAAATTCTGTAATTTGTTGAACTACAACTATGAAATTAATAGCTGATGAAACCTTTGGACTGTGGGGTACTGCTCAAATTGTAGCACATCATCCAGTAGAAAGTGATTCTACTGTGGCTTAATTCAGATATTATTATGCAACAGTATTAGCACTCTGTGGCCTACGTGCGAGAAGTTGCCTTTTTTTCTTCCCTCTGGGTGTGTATCCACATTACAGGTGTGACAGGCGTTTGTAGTGCCACCAGCAGAGGTAAAGACTGAGAAGTTGTAGTCTGATTTCAAGTTATTCCACTATTTTTAGTAATGGAATTCAGATTACAGAACAGTTTATTCTTCACCTGAAATAAACCACTAATTTTTCTTTCAACATCTTGGTTAAAGTGCTTTCTTAGAACAGCCATTCAAACCACTGCTACATAACTATGCTTGCTGTCTCTTCGAGGAGGAAATAAAGCAGTCAGGATGGGAGTCAAAATCAATCGGATGAGAATCTGTTTATCAAAATATATTAGGATTATTCTGTCTGCATTATTTAGTCACCTGGGACTGGAACATAAGCACTGAGTGTACTTTTTTAAGCAAAAAGAAAAATAATAGTGGCCATATAGTGGTCATATATTTTAATCTGCCAAGTATATTTTTATTTTTTGAACAAATATTTCAACACCGTGCATCCATAGAGTTGTTATTATCTCCAAGGCATACTTTAAAAGATTTTAATAGTTTGGGGTTTTTTAGGTGTGTGCTATGATGCTTATGATCTTCCATTCCATCTCTTCCATTGGGTGGAATCCCTCCTCTCTTACTGTCATCTCTGGTTCTGGTAATAAAATAAAAACAGCGGAGGCAGGATTTTGCCTCATTGACTTGGGTGGGAATTTGCTAGCCTCTTAGTAGGTCACTTTACATACATAGCTTATAATACAAAGGAGCATCACTTGGTATTGGTTAATACAGATTTAATTTGGAGAATGGTTACCTGCTTGAGTCATCCAAGTAGAAATTCCCTGGCTCAGCCCGCGCGTCGTTATTGTAGGACTTGAGCGGAGTTGCAGAGAGCTCTGCAGGATCTTTTTACCACACTGATGATAGTACAGTATATTGTGAAAGTAATTGTAACGTGTAATATATAATTACATGCAATGTATAATTATTTCATAATAGAGAATTGTAGGAAGTATTGCAAAGGTAATTAAAATGTTGTTCACTTTTATATTTTTAAATTCCCCGTTATCACCTTTCTTTGACTTATAAACTAAGAAAACTTAATTGTTCTCTAACATAGTATTAAAATGTAGTCTTACTTTATTCTTCATTTTCTTTTGTTTCCAGGTGGAGGCATAGCTGTTGGAACCCTTCTTCTTATTGGTTAGTATAGAATATATAGATACTTAAAGCCATTTTCTGATGTGTTTTGCTCATTTTAATCTGTTTATCAAATGATCTGTGTTTTCATTGTTTTTCAAAGTCAGACTTTAATAAAGTATAACTTTTGAGCCCCTTGACTTTGGATAGTCTTGAAGAGTGGATATTGGCTATTTCAAGAATTACTGGAGATGGATCAAAACCTTAATTTTAGACAGGTTTGAGCTCCCAAAAATACAACATAATTCTGTTTGAAAGCAGGGCATGTAGCGAATTTCAGGACTTTATAGGAAAATTTTCTAATTATTTAAGTTTTTCTAAAATAGTTGATTTCCTGTAAGATTTAGACTGCTTATCATCAGATGTGGGGTTTCTTTAAATGTGGCTTTCTGAGGAAGTTGTGAAATGCAGAATTGTTTGATCTTTTGGTTGCCAGAATCAACTAAAAGAAAGCTTATGGGAGCCTTTCTTGATGTTCTGTAGCAGGCTTTTTATTTCCACAAAGTTTAGTCTCCTGACTTCTTGAAGTATTTCTGATAAGATTGTTTCAAATTCATTGACATGAAATTTATGCAAAGACAAAAACATTATGTCTCCAATGATAGGCATCAGTAGGCCAGCAGTTGTTCAGAGTGTGACTTTTCAGCCCTAGGAAAGATTTCATGAGTAATTTTCACTTATTTTCTGAAAGGGATGGAAATGGTGTGATCCCCACTTCTCTCTGTTTGCTTTCACTGTGGAATGGCAGTCATCACTTAGGAGACTGCATTTGTATCTAGACTTTTGGTTAAATATTTTCACTTGTAAGATTTTAATTAGTCTTAACACTAAAGAACCTAATAGTAAGATTTGGGGAGAACTTATATTTGAAATCTTTTTCAGCCATTATTTGTTTTACATCATGTTATCTTTTATTTGTATAAGTCTCATGTGTGAACCTGCACTAGAAACTGAGCAGCATTTTCTTTTTTCTAGTGAGCAGAGTATTTGCACATTATGGCTTGTTACTTTAAGTCTAGTTTTTATTTCTGCATTCTATCATTAGAAACAGGTGTTGCTGTCTCGCTGAACCTTAGAGAATTTTGATTTTTACATAAAATATTTAAATTAGTGTATATTGTGGTGCAGATTAAGTAATTTGAATTGTTGCCTGTCAGAAAAACTAACTGACATCACCTAATTCCATGTAGGCTACTACTTGTATAATGGCTACCATTTAAGTTCAGCTTTTTTAAGAAAAATGGATTGATACAAAAGTTAAATATTGCTGATAGAAACTGTCAAAATTCTTCTCTTCAATTCATGTCTACGCACTCCTGTTGTCCCCTGAGCTGGTGCTGCTGTTTTTCGACTCTTGGCTCTCCCAAGTTGACAGAAAACTTGTCCAAAGAGTGGAGACTTTTCTGTCACACAAAGGCAGTTGTCCTAATGTGTTCTAATGAAGCACATGATAACACTCAATGATTTGAAAATTGCAGAATTTTTACCTGATTTTTTCCCCTTCCCTGTATGCAGAGCTTCCAATACTCATGGTAGGTCTTAATGTACTTATCCTCTATGTTGGTTGTTTATTTGTGATTTAATATTCAACTTAGTTTCACAGCAACATGGAGAATCTGTCTTTTACATTTGAAAGATTTTTTTTTCCCCAAATAAGACTTACCATATATTATTTTGAAACATATAATTATGCACAAGAAGTCTTAAGGTAAGAACTATATTTATTCATGACTCATTAGTCTAAAAAATTTTTAGACTCGTTTTTAAAGTTGGTGCAGGCAGAATTGTAACTGCATTGTTAGAATATCCTGTCAGTATACCAAAAAAATTCTGTCATGAGATTAGTCTAGGCAAGCTGAATATTATACAGGATTGAAGCTGTCACTGATAAACCTCCTATGAAGATCTTTCTGCGTTGTACTCCAAGTGTTACAAAAAGGTTAAATTCTTCCCCCTTCCTTCAATATTCTCTAAGGCAAGAATAAATTGCATTACTTTTAGCTTAGCTCTCTTTGCAAATTAAAATGCTCATCTTCATTATTTGACACATTATCTTGGTTAATTTAACCAAATAATAGTAGATTCACGGTATTAAAATATTTATTTTATCTGTTCTCATGATGTAGAAATGGCACAGGTTACTTTATAAGACTGTAAAATGCTGTTTGAAATAAAGAGCACAATTATTTTAAACTTAAATCATTATGCTCTTTACTATGAATTTCAGTTCAACTTAATTCTATAATGTATTTTTTGACAGTGTTTTATTTATGTGAGAATTAGAAAATTGAGGCACATGGTAGTCTCTTGCAAGATCCTAGCTACAACAGAAGCCTGAAGCTTCCTGGGTTTTGTTCCTATAGCAAGAATGTTTAGAATTTGACCTAGTACTTTAATTTCAATAAATCTTACTGTACTGGGTTTATAAGAAGTGATAAAAGAAGTATTCTGACACTGTGTGAAATCAAATCTGAACACTATCAAAACAGTTTGTTCAACGTGACACCACTTGTTTGTTGTTTCCTCTTAAACTGCTCCAGAGGATTAACTTCCCAGAGGAATCTCCCCTTTCAAAATAAACAAATGGTATAGCTGTTGACTAAGCACACTCCTTTCCTTCCTCCCCTCTGTCCTGTACTCCAACCTGTTGTATGTCTGTTTTGCCAGCCTCAGGAAGAGTTTTCTGGACGATGTTTATTTTTTTTTTTAATATAAGCCTTATTTATATAACAAATTCTGCATTAGTAAGTTGCAGTGCACTCAAAAAGGTCTGTTCTGGGTACCCTCTAACAACCTATTCTTGCATACCTTTGAGATGCTCTAGGTCATTGATGGATAAATGTTTAAAAGATTGTAAGAGGGTTATTGTTGGTAGCTGAGGTCAGTTATTAGAAGTTAAAGTTGTCTGGTTAAAAACAGGTCTATACTTGTACATGCTAAGCCTTGAAGCAGTTTCAGCTACTTTAATTAGCTACTATTATTTTTGGTAGACATGCAATTTAACCTGACTGGTAAGAGCTCTCTTCACTTGTCAATATAATTGATTTTATCATCTCTGGAGAGGTACAAAACAGTGATTTGCTAAATATAATTCTACAAAAATACAAGTAGTCAGAATTCACTGTCCTGAAGTATGGCCAAATGCCAATTATTGTAACCTGGATGTTTGACAACTCTGTTTTGGCATGTGCTAATTAAATGCAAGTGACACAGAGTATATCCCCTGAAGCTTAGTAAATGTGGACATTAGAAATGTATCTTTTAAATGGAATTTCAGATTATTAGAGTAATCACATCTTATAACCTGCAGCAATTCAGAGAGATGTTTCATAGCTACGGAAAGACACACCTTAGGTCACAATACCATACTGTAGACCTGTTTGGTGAAACAATGATCAATACTGATAGGCTGTGACAGGCTTTTGGCAGTTTTAGGGCAACCTGTCTAGACTTTTTGCAGTAAAAAAAGTTATCTGTACATTACATTGCTGCAGTCTTTTTCTCTTATAGCTCACATAATTTTAACCAATTATACTACAAATTACATTTGGAGTTTTTCAAAGACCTTCATGCTACTTAACATATTTATGCTTAAAAGCCAGCTACTATAAAAATGATCTGTACATATTTCTTACCTTATGATGGATTTTGTTCCTGACTTCTGATGTTCCTCAGGCTGGAGTGATTATTGTCCATCCCTCACTTGGGACATGAATACCTACCTCTGTGCAGAGGGAGCAGCTATAGCTAGAGATTTTTTTCCTATGGCAACTTGTTTACTTATAGATTTCCATAATCAGATGTATTTTTTGTCATCAGTTTTGATATAAGTTGTAGATTTACAGAGCCTCACTCATATTTGCTTTCTTTGCTTTCTGTGCTCTAGCTAAAGTTCAGTGCCTTAGAATTGTGTATCTATTTTCAAGACCCACTGATACCACTGAGACCACCACAAGGTACCACAGATTTCTCTGAGTGGTATCTACAAAACAGTCCATGTACATGGGAATGTGCCTTATGTGTTTATTAGCCTAATAGTAGGGGTGAAAAGAGACATAAATAGGAATTGGTCTTTATCCTTTATTTTCAACATGGTAACATGTTGGAATTCAGTGCAGTGATACTGACAATACTGCTTTTTCTTCATGAAAGCATGTAATTGGGGAAAGAGACCAGTGGATAATGATAACAATAAACTATTTTGTTTATGTCCCTATCTGTAGGATCAGAAGAGATTTTATCCTGGAGACAATATGCATAACTTCTAGGTAAATAATCTCTTTTCCTTGTATAGTTTTATGCTTCACTAGTTACTCACCTGCTACTTAGCTGTAGATCACTCTTTGTTCAGAAAGAATCAGAGAAAGCTGTGGCCTGTTGTGTGACTTGCAGTGTCTGGACTCAGAAGAGAGTCTGCAGCTGCCAGAGTCTTACTTTTTTATGTGCCTTATTAGCTAGAAGTAAAGTTCACAATGACAGCTTCTGATGGGACAGCTCTTTAGTGTGGAGGGTAAGAATAATGATTTGGTCCAGGCTTGTCTGAAACACATTTAAGTGTAACTTCCTGCACATATGGAATGGAGGGAGTTCTTTTGGCTGTGGATTTTGAAAGGAAAGGTAACAACTGAGAATTCATCCCTGCCATCCAAATAGTAAGCCCAAGTGTTCTCAAGAAGCAAATATACTTCAAAGTATTTCATTCAATTTATCTATGAAAGTAATCAGTGGGCTACTGAAATACCTGTGCTAAATGATTTGTTTGTTTATTTACAAGAAGAAAGCTGTACCATATGGTTTTGAATAGTAATGTAACTATTGAAGCTGGGGTACAATGGATGCTATCAGAAAAGCCCCATAGAGTGCACTTTAGATCTTTTGAATACCACAAAAGTTTAGTGACCTAGAAATGAATCAATAAAAAGCCATCCTCTATGTGACAAATTGAAGAACTGAGGGATTCTTACAGATGCATTGACTTTAACAATTCAAGATACACTGTTTGTAAAGGCTTTCTGAGACACATTTAATCCTTAGAGTACTGTAGCAGACTATGAGGTGCTTTATATTTAGATCACTCCCCAATAGTTCTTTTCCTACTCTCATTGCAAGTTCTGAAAATCAATGTTAAAAGACTAAAGGAAAGGCTAATGCTAAAATGATGTGTCCTTACACTGAATCTAAACACTTTTAATTTGCTCAATTGAAAATCCCTTATTGTTTTGCAAAATATGTTTTGGAAAGGTATGGCAGTGTAAGAACCTCTTTAGTCCTGTTATAGCACCAAAAAGTCAATCACTTAACAAAATAATCTTGGATAGGTCAGTAAAAGGGTTTATATCCCTGTTCCTTGTTGCTTCACTTTTGTAGCTTGTTATAACATTTCAGCATTTCAAATGAAATTTGAGTAAAAATTCTTCTTAACTACTAAGGCCTTATTTCCTCTCAGTTTAGCTAAATAAGTGTCATCACACATTATGTTTTCTTATATTTCCATGCTTTATGGAGCTTCCATATTATAGAACTGAGCATGTTGTTTACTGACCAAAGAATAACATAAAAATGATGATTGAGAGGGACTCTCTGTGTAGTTGCATGCACATGCACAAACCATAAAGCATTTGAAATAAATGAGGTATTGGCTTTTACTCCATTAAATGGCAGTTAATTTCTGCAGTACAACTCAGGGTTTTGGTGCCTCAAATGGTGAAGAAGGTGAAATTTAACCAGTAGATAAAAATTAAGTAAGAGTTTTGATTCACACAGGATGACATAAATGTTGTAGCTGAGGTTCCCTTCAGAGCACCTTCCTAGTGTTACTTTCCTTCTGTTTCTTCCAAGAGAGGGAGGTTTAACAAAATTCTCTCCCTCCACTGACATCTGCTGCAGTGATGTGATTATATGGGAGGTTTGGTGGCTTTCTTCAGGTAGCTCAGACAATTTTTTTTTTTTTTTTTGAAGAAATTAATAAGTAGATACCGTGCTGTCACTGATTTCTAGAGGTCTTTGGGTCTTAAATTGCAAGCTTTATAGATGAAAGTCAATACATTGTGAATAATATATTACAAATTATATTGCAGTAAACAACTGAAGCATAAATAACTAGAGAGCCAGTGTTTATGGGCAGGAGATGTATGTATTCATGGACTCCAGTTATAAGGAAGAATTACTCTGTATCTCAGGGGTTTTGTCCTTGTGTTGAAGCAGTTTAAGATTTAAGCATGGTCCAAAGATTACATTTACAAAAAAACTCTAACACTTCTTCAAAACTTGAGACAGTACCAATTTTACTTTTGCTTCTGCAGCAATATTGCTTCAGTTTTACCTGAATGGAGTCTGAACTCCATCCTGCTCTCACAGGGATCTACATCCTCAGTCACAGTACAATGTGTGGGTCTGGGTAACTAAGAAAAGAGTCTTTCAGTAAGACTATTTATGTTTTTTTTTTAAGCAAGCAAGAGTGAACTATATAAACTATTTAATTAGGAGCTCCAAACTTCAAAGGAAATTGCAGTTTGTAAATCTGTAATACTTTTGGAAATAGCTCCTGGTGAAATTCTAATAAAGAACCCAGTGCTGTCAAGAATAAGCTTTTGCCAGTTCTGTACTTTTCATGATACTGAGCTGTCCATATTTTTTAAAAAGATAAATGTATTATTTGAAGTACTAATATGACCAAGTAAGCAGATAACAGTGTCAAAGGTGAAGTACAGTAATACAAACCCTCAGACTGTAGAATAAACTGGATATATCAATGGCCAGTACTTGTAGCAATAGTGTTGTAATTATAGCATTCCCTTTGGCTTATTTGAATGTCCAATTTTATGCAATTTCCTATGTTAGTGAGTGTCATGAAGTATTTTTCTCTATCTTGAGTCACTTCACTTAAGAGTCACTTCTAGTTGATTTCTTGAATATAACAAAACAGAAGCAAAGTATTTCTCTTTAAGTAAGTATTAAATAACCAAGTAGGTAATCTTGGTGCTATATATTTGAGGATTATTCTGGAGAAGAAATAAAAGAAATAAATGTTCTACATTTTAAGTGTACACCTTTTATATTTAACCAAGGAAAGATCAGAAACACTAAATTTAAAGGTGAAATTGAAAAAGCAGTAAATAAATTCTGTTTTGCCCAATAATCAATCAGTGGAGGATGGGGAATATCTCCGGGAGAACTCTTCCTTCTCCAGTGAATTTGAAAACTTGTGGTCTGAATTTCTTTCTCTTGATAATCAAAGTATTGAAAGTGTCAGAATGCCGTGTGATATTTGGAGTGTAGCAGTTCAACACTGTTTGTTTGTGATTTGTTTCTTCACTTTTCTCATTGCTATTAATGTTTTTCTTTCTCTTTTCTAAATCTACACCTCCATTCTGCCTTTCCTCCCGCTCCACTTCATTGGTTCTTTTTGACTCTTCAGATCCAAAACATATTCTGGAGCATATAGAAATTATGTTGTGGGGTTTTTTTTCATTCTTTAGTATTCTTACAAGTTAGATATTAATAACAACTTTCTTATATTCAGCCTTTGTTATCAGTTTTGTGTTTTTTCTTTTAATATTTTCATAAATGCTTTCTAATAGGGAGGAAATTGTTTTAATTGTATGAAGCTCATTAAGACTTTCTAGTTCTGGTAATTTCTGATACCTAACTTGCAGAAAAGAAGCTGAAGGAAACATTAGCCTTTCTGAAGTCAGTGGGAGTTTGTTCTTGTAGTTGAATAGGCTGCTATTCATGCTGCCATACTGTAAGTTCATACATCTGTTGAATGTGTTTGTGATTTTTCTCTGATTAGTTTTTTAAAATGGCATTGCAAATTGTCTGCTTTTTTACTATATACACTTGTTATGTTTATTTTTGTAGTTCTCACTGTTTTGAAACACATATATAAGAATGTCTCTACAATAAATTATACCTTTATATAGCTTTAGCATGCCAAATATTAAATTTTGAAAAACATCAATATATATTTAAAATAAGTTGATTAATATTTTAGCATTTAAAATATAAGTATTTATATAGTTCTCCTAAATGAAGAAAGACTTTTGCCATTAAATCATTATTTCAAGAATCTTAAATGATAGTGATGGGAAACCCTGTTGGGAAGATAGCTCTATTGCTGTATTTTAGCATCAAATACATGATTGAGAATTATTTCTATGGGCTGAAAAATTAGGACTGCACTGTTATCAAGCAAGTACTTTGCTTTATTATTCCTGTTGTCTCTGTTGTACATTGTATACTATAGGAGGAAGACAAAGAGGGCTTTTATAGTGTATGAAAATACAGGTGGGTGATTTATCTAACAGAAAAAAAAAAAGAAAAAATTGCAACCATTCTTGTTTTCACAGAGGAAGATAAATATGGGCTTTACTCCCATTTGTTGTTCAAGTATTTCCTCGCAGAGGGAGTTGTCTGTGGACATGAGTTGTTTGTCGCTTCTGCAAAAGAGCATCCTGACAACATCTTAAAGGTAAAGAAAACAGCATTTGACAAGTAAAGCTGTGCTCTCTTGATGACTTTAAAAACATTTTAACACGTATATATTCTGTAGTGAGAAATTAATTAATCGTGGTGATTCTTTGTTGGGAAGACCAGGAGTAGTAACACTAGCCAGATTTGGGAATTAAATTAGCTCACTAGCCTCCTCCATCTCTTAGACAGCTGAGTAAGATCCTCCCAAGGCCAAATGAGTTTGGAATCTTGGAATTTGATAAGGGGTGAAAGACTACCTCTATTTTTTTTTTTTTTTATATCCAACAGCACTCTTGTCTGTGCTTTTCTGCTCTTAACTTGACTATTCAACACTTCCTTTGCCTAAGGCACAGCTGAATGGATTTCTCTGATTTGTACTGCTGTCTTGAAATTGTTTCAGTGAAGTAACCCTGTAATATGCTAAGCATCAACCTGGAGAATTACATACTTTCACACTTGGAAAGCTTAGGCATTTCTTTCAGTATGTTTAGCTGAAAATCAATACTTATCTCACCTGGAAAATGTTGATCTAAGACTGGAATTGGCCAGAGATCTCACAGGTGTTTCAAGAAGTCCTCTGCTTTCATAAAAATGAGCTGTTTGGGATTTGGACTTGGTGGCCACCAAATCAGGAGACTGACTGTTGAATACCATTGTATTTTATCTAATGAGACACATAATTTATATTCAGTATCTGACTGGCCTGTATTCCATATTGGAAAGGGAACCATACATGTGGTACATATCAACGTGAATTATACATTTTATGCTTGGTTTTTATTTTATAAAGTTCAAGTATGGATTCAATATATTCTGTAACTAGTATGCTAATTAACTGCTGTTTTACAAAAAGGCAGTTCCTTAACTTCCTTATGTCCATACTGTGTGGTCAGTCTATTTATACATTCAGTTCTCTGCTGAGATGCCACGATTCCCCTATTCTAATTTTATGATGTGATTGGAAGTTTCTTGAACCTATAACCAAGACAAATATTGCTGGTAGTAGGAAGGGGAAAAGACATTCTTCTACACCATAATTATCTTGAAATTGTGTATAACTAAAAGACAAGCAGAGGATAAAAAGCCCTGATCAGCTGCGTAAGATATATTATATTACCACCCACCAATTTATCCATCATCCTTTGAAAACATATTCATGCCTTTTGTAGTCAAAGCTCCTTCAGGAAATTGGCATTAAGATGTAATGCTGAAAAATTATACACCCCTGGTAAAACCTACAGAACTATATACATGATGTTTTTTAGAAAGTATTTTAAACATCTGAGAGCATTTCTGTTCAATCTAGGTTCTTCAACAAAAGGCAAGTTTTTACTATGAGGACATAAACACTGGGAATAGTATATAACACACAAAATAGTACAGCATACTTCTGTTACTGATCATAAAATAGATTGCTTTGGTAAATGGAAAACTAATTCAATAATAAAATGACTGAAGAAAACATTATACCTTAATGCTGTCTTTCCAGTACCCTACCTTTCCATGTATAGAATGCAGATTATGAAAGGCTGTCATCTGCTCAAGCTTAAAAACAAAGAGAAATTAATAGATAGGGGTTTTTTTCTTATATCTGTTTCCTTAACTTCACTGTGTTTGGTGGCTATATTTTTTTTTCTAATTTAGCACTGTAAAGTTAATGCCAGCTATTTGAAGTTGCATGTAGTGTATATGTTTGAGAATTCAACATATTAATTTGAGTATATGGTTATACTTATTACAGAGGAAATCTTATCTAAAATGCTGTTATTATTTTTGCAAGAAACAGAAAGCAAGAGGCTAGTCCCCAGGTTAGGATGATTACCAAAATGACTTCTGGAAACAGTAAAACCAACG
Source organism: Heliangelus exortis (assembly GCF_036169615.1). NCBI lineage: Eukaryota > Metazoa > Chordata > Aves > Apodiformes > Trochilidae > Heliangelus > Heliangelus exortis. The sequence goes on from NC_092439.1 coordinate 6,209,689, forward strand.
TAATTAGATAATAGCTTAGTTCTTTGTGCCCATTCACCTTGTTAATGCAAAAGTATGATTCCAGTCTTAAAAAAAAATTAAAAATCCGTATCCATGGTGGCTGTATTTTTACATTTCTCAAATTTCCTACTTCAGATTTGTCACTAAGTCCTAGAACTGCCTGAATTGCCTGTGGAAGGATTTCTTTACCTAATATTTTATCTAAACTTCGGGAGGGAACTGATTTTCACAAGTTTTTAATGAAAAAATATTGGATTATATTTCCAAGTTATCATCTCATCTTGGCAGTACAGAGTATTTTCTGTTAAGTTTCTTTTACTGTGAACCCTGTGCAAAGTTTGTCTCAAGAGGAAGATTTACTGGTTGATTACTGTGTTGGGAAACAGAAACCAGCAACCCCTGAAGCCAGAGAGTTTCCCTGTGGTAACCTGGCCAGTGTTACCTGAATGATTATTCCATTGGGAACCTGAGAGCCTGAGACAGAAGAGAGGTTTAGAGCTGCATGTGTTCATCTCCATGGAAAAGTTGAATGCTCTGTGCAATTACTGCATTTTTACAGACTTTGTTTTCAACATGGAATTACTTCTGAGCTCTGTTGATACTGTCCTTTGGAAGCTCTCTTGCAAGAAGAAAGGGTCAAGAGACAAGGAAAAAAATTTCAAGAAAAAAACTATTTCATTTTACATAATCTATAAGCCCTCTGCTTATGGTGGGGATGCATCTCCAGCAACAACCCACTGAACTTCAGTGTTTTATTCTTGTCTATGCAAACAACTTCTTGAAAGGAATCTTAGCTGTCTATGTGGACATTTTTATTCCAGCAAAGTACATTGAACCATGGTGCTTACATTTTTTCACTCATAAAAATGTTTCTCCAAGCTTCCATTTTGAAAAGAGCGCTATTCTGACTCATTCCTGGTGTTGTCAAGGAAGCTGTACATGAATGCAAGAGGTATTTTTCTGTCATCTGACATTTTTTAGGTGCTACATAAAGCAACTAAAAGCATTAACAACTTGAAAGGTAAAAGTATATATGCAAGCAGAGCTACATTCCTGTTATCCTTTTGTTTCCAATTTTATTTTTAAACTCTACGAGCTTGTTACTCTGATTCAGACGTTGTGTGCTTTCAAATCTTACCACTTAATACACAGAAATCCAATTACAGTTACCACCTTTTATCTCTCTTACTGAAGAAAAGGTAGCTTTGTGGCACAAAGACTAGGGTTGAAGCTAACCCTGGCAGCTGTCTCAGAGTTTGATAGTTTTAAAAACCTAATTTCTTCATTATATAGCTCTTACTCCTCTGTTTAGTTTTGTTGCTTGCGTGTTCATTAAAGGGAATATTTATTTTGCATATTTCTACATCAAAATTCAAATATTTTAATTATATTGTAATGTAATTTTCTGTGGTACAGAACTGCATTATAAACTGAAAGAGAAGTTGCATGGGTGTGAAAAAGAATGCTGGAAAAAAATAATTGCTTCTGTTTAAAAAGAATGAAATCCTTTTAAGCAGTACTCACGCTGGGAACTCCCTGAAGTGTAAAGCTTAGTCTTTGTCAAAAGTTCAGACCAATCTAATAAAAAGATTTTCCAGAACTAGAGGAAATAAATTTTGGCTTAAATTTCACGTAACCTACCTACCAGTCCTTGACTTTATCATTATCTTAGTAATGAAACTGTGTTAATGTAAAAACTGTTTGGGTCAGTGCATTACACACTGCATCAGAGTTTACAGAATTTTGCACCAGGGCATTCTGACTTTTATTAATTTCTTCACATTACTTTTTTTTAGCACGTCCTTCTCTCTTTTGTTATATTGATCATTAAGTTACTTAAGCATTCATTACGTGGTTCAGAAAAAGATGCAATTAAAAATAAGTATCATCTTCTCATATACATCTCTCATATACATTCCTGGGCTTTGATGTTGTGAAATGGAGCCATAGTGCAAGGAAGTTATAGCAAAGAATTCTGTGACTTGACTGTAGGGTTTACTTCTCCAATTTCAATTCACACTTTTATTTCATAAAACAAAGGAATATTATGTCCCTTTTCACATAATTCTCACTTATCCTGTGTTGAGATCTATTTGGTCCTTTTGAAAGTCAAAGGAACATTCCATAGAACAGTCTTACCTGGAGATGGAAATAATTGTTGTACAAAGGCCACTGAAAGGCAAAATATTCTGTATCCAGTTATTTGTGTTCTTACACAATAGACCTTGTCTTCACAAGTGTTTACAATCAAAATAGAATCCTCCGCCCTTTTGGGAGTAGGGCCCTTTAAACTGACATTTATATAATACATTATTGAAAAGAAAATATTTACCCTTCCTGACTTACCATCTGGTGTCTTTTAAATACTAAAAATTAACATAATGAAAAAGAGCCTTAAATTCATGTGAGTTTAAACTATTGCAATCATCACTGCAATTAGAGATCAACAGTGAATCATACTCCCTTTAATATTTTCTTATTTCAGGTTTCTTTAATCACACCTGGGATACTGCATTGCAAAATAGTTATATAAAACCATGTCAGTAATGTATTTATTGATACATAAATAGATAATGGTTTAAATTCTTAAGTACTGTTAATTACACAGTTATTGAAACCCATAAGGATCAAAGGATTTTTATATAAGAAGGATTTCACATACAGCTTGGACTATGTTGCTAAAGAATAGCACAGAAGTACTTCTTTAGCATTGTAAAATAGCTTAGAGAGGAGTATGATGCCTATAGTTGGTGTAATGCATTGGTAATTAAGAGGGTGTGAGGTTAAGCTTCATTAACTGCTGTGGGATTGTGTCTTGGATTTTATTATCCCCTAGAGAACATAAGAAGTGAGAGAGGTCAAACTGTTTGAATATGATTTTGCTACTTGCATCTGCCAAAATAAGGGAAGCAAAGTAATGTGGCAGCAAACAGAGAAAGACCTGGGCTGGTAGCAGACATGGGTTGTACACTGGTTTATTACAAAGATAAATGATTTATTAATAAAATTATTATTTCAAGTTTGCTGTAGTATTTAAGGTTTGCAATAAACCCTTCTTAATCTTGGTTAGTATGAAACAAAATTATTTTCATTGTGTTGTCATTTAGTACAGGTGCTATAGAAAAACATTTTTTTTCAAAATATTTTTTTTTCTTTTAAAACATAGCAACAATCTTCTTTCTCTTTTTTCCTACTAAATCTCTAGACATGGGTGAATGCCCCAAGTAAACCACATTTAATAGCTTTAGCACTTGTCTGCCTTCTTGTGTGTTCAAGCCGCACAGCAAAGAATTATATTTTAGTTGACCCCAAGAAATGCTGTATATTTTACATTAAAAAAAAAAAATAAGGCACTGTTACGTGCTTTGTAAAAGCAGAAGAGTTGGCTCTTGGTATGAGAGATTTCTTGAGGTGCTCCTGGCTCCTTCTGTGGGGCAGCAAGGGACAAGCCAAAAAAAAGCAGACATAAGCTGATTCCTGTGCTGACTGCCATGGTACTGAGTGACAGGTTCTCATGTTGCTTTGTGTGAATTTAGTCATGTTTAAGCCATAATTTTATAATTTAGTCTTTGTCATGAACTTTTTTCATTATCTCAGAATAAAATATTGAGTTATAAGGTAAATGGAAACTATATTATCAAAAAAAAAAAAAAAAAAGCTATTTAAATGGATACTTAGATTTTCACCTCTGGCAGCCAAAATCTTTATCAGCTTCAGGTGAAACCATTTTTCCTTGATCTCTTAATCTGCTTCACTCTTAGCAACTGCTATGGCACACCACAGTGCCTAATTGTGTTGCACTGATCCTGTGTCTGTCTCTGATTGTTTGGGGCTGAGATGCTCAGGTGTCAGGAGCAAGAATTTGTAATGTCTCCCTTCCACACAGTGCCAGGTAAGTGGGTTTTGTTCTGCCTTTGACTTCAAGGCAAGAAATTTTTTCAGTGTAACATGAGGGTGTTGAAGTAGCTTGTACTCTGTCAGTGTCACCTGGAGAAGTCCTCACCCCTTCTTGTCTTGACTGCTGTTCTGTTTTAGTGTAAAATACATAAATAGCAGTTATTCTAGAGCAGAAAAATATTAAGGAGCTTTAAGAAAATATCAGTGCTGGTTTTGTCTTTGCTTACAGTGAAAGCAAATGGTAAATGCCCTTTCCTGGATTTCAGCTTTGGGGATGCTGTGGTAGCTGCCCACTGATACTACAGCAGGAGTTGATAATGACTTAGATCAATGGTAGGGTCTGAAACAGAGGCAAGATCAGGGAGTTTAATAAAATTATTAGACAGGGTATCATGATTTCTTCCAAATTGTGGCTGGCACTTGTTTTCAGAAAGACAGAGGTTACCCACAAGTATAAAAGGTGCAGCTATCACCTGGGAGCCAGTTGATCTTGGTGAATGAAAGTCAAAGATACCTGGAAATTCTGGGTTTGCCTGCAGTTGTTCATTTACAGAACTCACTTTTTAAATGAAGATTGGGTTTTTTTATTTACTTTTTAAATTTCTAAAGTTGAGAAATGTTTTGAGATGATCACATATCAGCTGCTCTTCACTGAAAAAGACCTTTTTCAGCTTATCCAGTTTAAATCTATGAATAGCCATAGTAGGAAATTAAATCTGCATCACAGTTTAACTGTTCAGTAATTTGTGTTCAAAATAGCACCTAAATTGGAAAATAAGACTAATTAACTCTTTATTGTGGATATCTGGGTTATATAATTAGAAATTCAAAATAACATTTTGTTTTTAGAAGAAAATTTTATATAATGCGCTTATAAGTAAATGCAAATAATTTGTATCTGCACATTTGTGAAATGCATTGTCAGACTTGTCAGCTCATGTTTGTATTTATACTTTCTTGGAACCTTTCATTCTGTTCTGTTTACATTTTCTCCTGTCTGTCAGAAATCTTTATCTTCAGTTTGAAAGTCACCCTGCTTTCTTTCACAGTAGGCAGAAGGAAACTTTGAAGAAAATAAATTTCTTTTTTTACTGAAACATTTGTTATAAATATGTATATTTAATGAAAGCTGTAAGTAGTAACTTAAAGTTATAAACTTGTGTAGCTTTCTTATTTATAAAGCTTCTAATAGCCATAATAATATGACTATATTGTATACAAGTGTATCTTGTAAAAGTGCTGTAAGAAATCTGAAAATTTATGTCTGTTCATAACCACTCTCATAAAGAGCCTTTTCTAGGCTTTTGCAGTTCATTTGCAAAAAGAAAGTAAATAAAATAAAATTATTTACTCAAAGGTGTGTCCTGGATAATCTGCTTAGCTGCTAGAACACATAGGTGCAGTTCTATTTCTGCAACTTTATTGAACCACACAGAAGTTTTCATAGCTTCCCCAACCTTTTATCTCGGGGGCTATACTGCCCAACCACTGAAAGAGACAGAAACAACTGTCCTGAAATAAGAAACATTTATTTTCAGTTTTGTCAATAATTGTAGATATTGTGTTACTGTACACTAAAGAAACAAAATGACACATATACTTTATAAAATTCCATGTTGAACTAAATGCAGGTTTTCTTTCCTTTATTCTCTCATACTGAATTACCATAATACTAAACCTGGAACGGATTAATTTAAGCTTTCATTTTCTTGTTTCTATGTCTGTCTGCTTATACCATGTCTACCTACATGAAGCTGTGAAAGTAATAGAGATTTTTCTGGTCGGTATTAGCTCTGCCTAAATTCAGTGTTTCATGTCTGCCCTCTACTTAAACCAAAAACTGAGACCACATCTCAGTTCTCTCACTGGAGTCTTTCCTTAATGAAAAGTTTGCTTTCAAATAAGTCTTGAGATATTTTAAGCAGATAAAGAGTTCCTGTGCCCTCCAACTTACACACAGGGGTGGTGGAGTTTGACCAGAGAACTTGGTTGTGTTTCATTCTACAAGTAGATGCAGAAGCCCAATGCATAAATTCTGACAGCAGTGCTTGACATCCACCCAGTGCTCTTTATTTTTTCAGGACTGCAACACAAGTGAGAGTGTTTCTATTCTGCATTCTCTTGTATTTCTAATTTTCCTCAGAGTAATTACATTTTGGGGTTTTTTTCATACTCAGTATTAGTAGAAGCCAGTCTTTCAGAACAGTTATTTTAATCAAGTTTTGTTCCAGATTTTACAACAATTATGTTAAGATAACTGTATTGGCTGACCTTTGTTTGGAGGCGATAAGAATCTTAGCTACCATTTTCACTGTAGATCACTGACATTATTTTGCTGTTCACCTTTAGGAACTTCCATCCCCTTTGCTTGATGATAACTACAGAAAGGAAACGGGACAAGAAGCAACAGCTGCTAAGTCTGAAGATTCTCAGGATTCTATGAAAATAGCCTGGCGCTACCAAAATTTACCAAAAATGGAGGTGATCAGTGTTTCATACTTTTTTCCAGTTTGCAGTCAAAAATAATCTGCAGAGCAAAGGCTTTTCGGTCAAATTTAGCCAACAGAACTCCTAATGGACAGTGTTACAGGGTTGTCTCCCAAGAGTGAAGTATCATACATCACAATATTTTTTCTTCTATGAGAGATAGAGAGATAGAAGTGGAATTTGAGTTTGCAGGAACTATAAAACTTCCTACAAGCAACAATAACTTAAAAACCATTAAAGCTCCATTGAATTTTTCAATGACTGTTATTAAATTGAGACAGCTTTTTATGAAAGTCTGAATAATTTGGTCACTTGCAAACTTTTGCCAAATTTATTGGTACAAAAATTATTTAAGCAGATTCAGTCAACAGTACACATTAGTTCTCTGTAGTGAAAGTACTGTGTCAAACTGTTGACCTGCTTATCCATGTGCATAACAACTAAAGTAAGCACTTGAGATTATATCAGCTTCACTGTCATTAGAAACTAATCACTGTGCAGGGAGAATGTAAGAAACAAGCCCAGTGGCCAGTCTTTCAGAGCTTACAGTTCCTAGTGCTTTGTGAATCATGTATCTCCAGTGGTGAATATCTTATTTAATACAGTGGCACAATCAACCTTTAATAAAATTAAAGCATTTTTTACTATCCAGAACAACAAAATAATAGCTTTGTCTATACATTTTAGCCTACATTTATAGAGTCTGATTTAGGTGTAGTCATAACTGCCTGGTAAGTTCAGTTGTATTCTTAAAAAACATAATTGGAATGTGATGAAATGATCTTACAAGGCTTGGCATGTTTGGTTTTCTGTGAAATTGCACAGACATGGCTATACAGTTGTGTCAGAAAAGACTTATATATGGTGACATGCCAAATCAAACAGCCTCTAGGGTAATCATTTAATCTCATCAATTTTATTATTGTGGAGCTTGCTGTGCCACTCTGAACCAGCCCCAAAATCATTTGTCTGTTTTAAAATCTTGCAGAATTCTTTGTACATGTTCTAACAAAATAGAAAAATATAAATTATCCAGTTAGGTGCACATTGACCTTCTGTAACTTCATGGAAGTTACAGAAATTACTTTTTCTGCTAATGTAATATTTCTTCTCAATGCATAATGTACTTGTCCTCAGTTAGTGAAATCTGATTATGCAAGGTAGAATAAAATGGTCAGTCTTGTGTGGGGTGTTTCCCTTGCTATCACTGTTGCTTTCCAAGTTAGTTGCTGATCATTATAAATACTTGAGGTACACTATTTTTAATGTATATGTTAAATTTATTTAAGACGTTAAAACTTGCAAATAAAAGTCTGATTTTTGAGCTCTCCGTACCTCAGATTCCCCAGGATATTTAATTGGGGAAAAAATGTTTTGAAATTGATATTTTTCTCATAATGCAGTTTTCATAAAATGTTGGTTTTGTGCTAAATTAACTGGGTGAACATACTCCACTGAGGAAAAATCCGAGGTGGCCTTGCAGCACCCTGTATGTTTAATACACCTTGCTCTATCATTTAATTAACAACTTTGATTATGATTAATTATTTAAATTTTCTTTTGGCAGAAAAAGAAACATTGAATAAAGTTTTAAGACGTATTTTCCAAACTGATTGAACTAATAAGCTAATACATTGTAAAAACTACCCTCTAGTATTTTCAAGTGTGGAAGAGATAAATAGCTTTGCTTTTAACTGGAACTCTAAGTGTGTTAGCAGAAAACTTCTCTGTCCAATATCTTACTTTAGATGAAGTAAAAACGCTGAGTAAAACCTGTCTTTGGGGTATTTTTGGTACCTAATTTAGTTCTTATTCCTAAGTAGTAAAACAGATTTTCATTAGTAGTTCAGGTATTGCCATTTATTGGACCTATAGACCATTTAGGTAACTCATTTTTCTTCTTATGCATGATATTTTTATTGGTTCTCTTCTGTCAGTTTCTCCCTATATTGCATCTACCTTGAAAAGACAAAAGACTTACAGGAAATCTGTCAGAGTAACTGACAGTAGCTGGTTCTGTTGTGCTAGAAGTGCATTTGTCAGTTTGTTACTTTCATCTCTATCAGAGGTTAATTTCATTTAAACTTTTGAGTATATGGGTAGCCTATTTTGCAATGCAAGACAGGGTGGGTTTTTTCTTTTTCCTTTTTCTTTTTCCTTTTTTTTTTTTTTTTTTTTTTGAATGAACTGCTTATGTTCTTGGGGCAATATATAAACTGTCACAGCATGAAATCAATTTTCTGCCTTGATTCATCCTAAATCTGAGATTTCTAACACATTAGTATTGCAATTAGAAACATTAACAGCAGACGGTAGCATAAAAGCACACTCTGCTCACTGACAATTTAGTGTATTTCTCCTTGTGCAAAATAGGAATCTAGGGAAGAACAGGCTTGAACCTCCAACCCACTAATAAATTTATCAGATCAAGCTTAAGAGGGATGGAAAAGTCTCTGCTTCGCACTCTCCGTGGTCATTCTGCTAAGGCAGATTATTCATGCTTACTTGATTCAGGTAGGCTTTTTGCAAGCTTCCCTGCTAAGCCTGGGAATGCAGTACATTGAGGGCTATTCACAGGCTTCTGACATAGACTGAGCTTTTATTGCATGGTGTTTTATTATAGCCAAATCCTGGTCTCCACCCAGTTTGTAGGCACTGTGCTTATTCTTTTGAATCGAGAGAGGTTATCACCTACCTTAATCCATGCAGCAGGGTGGATTAAGGACACCAATGTGCCTCAGGATTCTCAAAGAGGATCCTGGAAACTTCTTGTTTCTTCTTTTTTGCTGTCTTTACTGAACTCTATTGGGCCTCAGTAAGGATTTGCATCTGAAATGGGCAACCTGGAGCTTTTCTCAATGAAGACATCAGATCAAAGTTCAGTTAGTCAAGGCCTTTCTAAAACATTAAGGGGGCTTGGAAGTACACAATAAAAAGATGAGCTCTGGCAGAGATTGCAGTAAAAACATTCTGATCTGTAATCCGGATAAAGAATAGATTATAGGCCAAAGAACAGCCCCTGTTTAAATTGCTTTCAGAATCCTCATTTTAAATCAAGTTACATTTTACATTAAAATATTTAGATTTTGATCATTATCTTGTGCTGGACTTGTTTCATTAAAAATCAGGTGCTGATAAATAAATTGGAACAGTGATTTAGAGAATGTGTTATTCTATCTTTTTTGAGTAAAATTAATCTGCCTCTTATGATTAGATATACACGAGCAATTTTCTGGGATTTTAAAATTAAAGTCTAATTGTTTGTTTTAGTAAAATTTGGGTCGATTAAAATTTGGTTATTCTGTCGTTTTTGTAGGAAACTTTTTATTATTGTTATTATTTGTATTATATTTAATATTGATTTGGAAATGTATACATTAAAAATACTATATAGTGCTTGACATTTGTGCCAAGTGCTTTCTTTCCTTGTTCATACAGTTACTACCTACTTAGATACTACTATTATACTACCTATTTATTCAAAATTTAAGTAACTAGAAGTAGGTTTTAACTATTTCCTTGTTTTATGATTTGCTATTAAGATCAGATACATGAAGATACAATGGTAATTTTTCTTGCTTATTATAAATACAGTGAAACATTTTCAAAGTAAACTGAAAATATTTCTGTAATGCTGTATAATTGCCAGATACTGAAAAATTAGGTGGAACACATTGTTCTCTGTACATTTCATCTATCTGGCCTTTGGAAATTTGTGATCATTTGTCTACAACATGCAAAAATGCATTCTTTTAAGTATCTGACTACACTTAGATGATGCAACCTGGAACAATAAGGGCTGATTCCTATGTGAAAAATTCACATTATATAATGAACCAATACTTACTACTAAGCATGATAACGTTGTTCTACTTGAAGGTTATACTTAAGCTGAATGAGGGGAAAAAACAGAGGTTCCCTTCAAGTGTATTATTTTATTTGACACATAATAATTTAATAGATTATTGTAATCAGTATTGTTTTTTCCACAGGCCAGCCCAACACCATCTACAAAGTTTGGCCATTATTATGATGTTTCTAAAAAAATGCCTCCTGAACTGCTTCAGTCCATAAAATGGCACAGCTTTTACCTTCATGAAGAATTGTCTTCAGAGCCTAAAATGAAAACATGGTAAGTTTTAATACCACGTGCTTCTGTTAGGTGTACAAATTTTGTCTGCATTTTAGTAGAGGGTAACTTTGCTCTTGCTGTGATAAATCTTGTAGCCACACATGGCTCACCAGCAGTTCAGCTCTGGTTCTCATGTCAGTGCTTGATGCCATGACTGGCAGCAAAGCTGCTGTGGCACAGGGACAGCTGAGTGCACTGACTCCTTAGCTGTGAGAGGAAGCAAGTTGGCAGGGACAATTAAGGCAGACATTACTAGGACAGCCTAGGACACAGCTGCCTCTTCAGTCCAGCCCTGCTGACAGCTGACTGTGGGGACTGGAGGAAACCATTACTGTCTGTCTGTGAGCTGCTCCCTGAGCACCATCCCCATCAGCTTTCAGGGATGTGTGTCAGGTAGCTATCAGTCTCAGGAAGATACCCATGCAGTTTTTAGGGCTAAGAAGACAGATGTGACCTACATAGCTTAGAATGCTCTATCAGATGAGTTTATTTAGGTGTATATTAGATTAGTTTATTATGTGACTCTTACTTCTTACATCCTACAGATTCACCTAAAGAAGAGACAAAATGCTGTGGCTAGAATTATAGTCACTAATTACATCTTATGCAATACCCCTAATTGCAGAGAAAATCATGGACTCTTCTCTGAATGAACAACTTAATATGTTAAGTTGAAAGAACTTAACATATTCAATTAAGTTGAATGAACAACTTAATATGGTTTATGTATAGCAGTAAGGAAATGGGGAAGACGAAGAGAAAATGAGTGACAGTAGTGAAGGTTCATATTAGGCTGTAGCAAACACATCCATTGTACCTTTCTTGGAGACATTTCAAGTTGAGTCAAACATCAGATATAGACTGGCAAGCTCTGCCCATCCCAGTTAATTTATGTAGTACCTTGTTCTATAGATCCATGTATAGTCCCAGCTCCTGGAAGTAGCAGTACAGTCTGCTTTCTGCTGATTGATTTGCATTACAGTACGTTTGAATATAAAAGCAGATTTATGAAAGAAGCACAGCATTAAGCACCTTAGACCTTCAGAAAACCAAAATCTAGGTCTCTTCATAAATTGTCTCTGTGTTACATGATCAAATGTCATTGGTTTATAACATAAATTTTTACAATGTAAAAAATTCCCTTTCAGTAGAAAGCGTATGTGTATTTTGTTCTTTCTATAGTAAGTATTTCAACCAACTTTATTATGTGTAATTATTTAAAATTTTTTTAGTAGTGGGACCACAGAGCATATCTGACAGTTATGTTACAAGTGCTTGTATTGTTATTGAGAAATTTAACTTCCTTTCTGTCTTTTCTGTAGCTATCTAGAATGCCTCATTGCTCTGGGCTTAATTTTACTAACTGTGTGGCTGTCAAGTATTTGTAAATTTTACATTAAAATCAAATTAACTCACAGTATAGGAAATGCACTTTATCTTTTATGCATTTGACTTTATAAGCCTTTATTATCTCTGGTATTTTCCATGTGTGCTATCCTGATAAAAGTTCATCATTTTTTCCATATGAATTCTATTCTTATTTTTTGTTTTAATCTAACAGGAAGATTAGATTTAGTTAATTTGCTTGGCACGGGGTTATGAGATGAGGAACATGATCAAATAAAGATGGATATTGGAAGGCTTATCTGCTTTTCTTTTCGCTGCCCCCACAACATGGATTTTCTTCAAGAAGCCTCTCCTTAGGAAATGAAATTGAGGGGAGTAAAGGGGTACCCAGGCAGCCACCATTCTAAGCATCTTTTTCTTAGACCACAATGCAATGTGATCAGGGTGAAGTAGGAATAAAGAACACATTGGGAATAGTGACAGAAAATCTGTCAGATTTGGAAAAAATGTGGAAGAAGTAATTGCATTTAGATTAGATATTAGACTTCAAGAAGATGTAGGTCAGTGATCTGAAATAAACTATATGGAGTTCAGTGAGGACACTGGTGTAATTAATTGAAGAAATAAGTTTAGTAGGTCTTCAGAAGATCTGGGTCATATAAAATCTTGAACATAAATATATAGCAGTGTTGTGTGATTAATGCTTCCAAAAAGCATAATTTAAAAAGCATGGAATTTAATGTGGAAGACATGCAAAGTACTTTTCTGGTAGCCATAACAGGATTGTCCAGTATTTGATAGCATCCTTAAAGAAAATTCTGGGTCAGTTAGAGAAGGCTGTGAAGATGAGCATACATCTAAAACTGGCTTGTATGGCCTGTGATGGAAGAATGAAGTTCTTAGACAAGTCTAAGAGAGTCCTGAAGCACATTAAAAACATGCAGAGAGTAGTAAGTTACCTGCTGAAGGGAGGACAAGCAGTAATGGGCTATTGTAAAGTGTAGCATTAGAAATAAAGGCTGGAAACAAAGAGATGTTTGTCTAACAATTAGCACAAGAAGAAGTTGTCTTGCAGATAGGTTGGGGGTATTATAGAATCTCCATCATTGAAAATTTCTAAGGACAAGTTAGGTAAATATCTGTCAGAGATGGTTTAGATGTAGTTCATCTTGCCTTGGGGCAAGAAGACAGACTACCTGACCTCTTGAGGTCCTTCTCTTCCCTATCTTCTGTGATTCTTAAATACACATTAGTCACAGTGCATTAAATCCAATACTAAATATGAATGTTACAAATTATTTCACTGCTCTCAAATCATTTATGCTTTTACAGAAACCCAACTGGCTTGTAAATGTATTTTTACGTACACTGCTAAGAAATGCTGAAGGAAGCACTCATTTCTCAGGGAACAAAAACAGGCTCACAGTCCTGTCAGGATGATTTCAGTAAAGAAAGTTTATAAAAGGGGGAGGGAAAGGATATTATTTTGTTGGCATTACTGTTTCAAAAATCAATAAAGTGCTTCTGGCTTCAAAAGCTGACTTCAGAACATCATAGAGTATTAAAAAAATCTGTTCTCTTGATTAACTAGACAGTGACTAGAAGGAAAATAGTATGATAGTCACAGTTAACCACTCCAATAGAATTTAACAATTTGTATTAGACCTCATCTTTGACTGTCTGAAGGTGCCACTGAAAGCTTGAGTTAAGCTCTCTTACTCTGTGATACAGGGATCTAGGAGCATGGACATGGCTAGATAGCATCTCTGTAATCTATTAGTCTGACAGTATCTCAAAAAAAATATAGGTAGGGAGCAGCCAAAAATGTTCCAAAAATTTCTTGAAATTCAAAAGATCTCTAAAATTATGAAGAACTGAAAAGCTGACAAAATGTTTCAAAAATCAGGAGGCATTTTTAGGAAAGGGGTAGTTCATCACTGAAATTATTTACACTAACAGACTGTAATAGACATTATGGGATATTGACAAAAGATTTCATGACTTTCTAAAGGGCACACTTTGCAAGATATCAGTAAAAACATTTCTGAATAAAATTTTCTCTTAAATTGTGTAGGAATGCAGACCAGAGTCAGTGGTGTGGGTTTTGTATTTGTGGTTCGGTTTTCTTGATCTGAGAATGTTTTGCTTTTGTCACTAAGACAGAGGTTGAGGAACAAGTGGAAACTTCATTAGAAAAAAAAAAACAGTACTGTATCTTTTAATAATCAAGGTCCTTTGTATTAATGTTTTGTGGCATGAGAACTATGTATTTGTAAAAAGGACCAAATCATCTTTGTGCTTCTAATTCTCTAGGGTCACATTAAGAAACCTGTTTTATTTAAACTGTCCTTCAATGAGTGAACTGTCTCTCTAATTGTAGCTCATTTCTATTGCAGGATAATTACAGTTCATCCCTTGCAGGATGAAAGATGTGCATGCTTTATTTGGGCCAGAAGCTTCTGGCACTTTATGGGGGTTGTGTATATCTATATGTCCCTCTCTTCCTAGTCACACAAGCCCATGGCCCTTGGCAGACTTGAACATAAAGGAGATTCTTTGACTTGATTAGACAGAATGAAACTGGCCTTTTACTTTGCAATCAAAGATGAGATTTTGAGGTTGTATACATAATTTGTATACCTTAAAGTTTGGATCAGTCTTTCCTGTATTTTTGCACATGTGTGTTTGTATCTGTATTTTCCCCGAGGGAGATGAGGAGCAGTGCTGTGTTTGCTTTCCTTTCTGTAGTTCTAGTACCTGATGGATAAATGGGGTTCCCTTTCCAATAATCACTCAAGATGAGTAGAAGTTTATTGCCCTTTGATAGCCATTAATTGAAAACAGACTGGGGAGTCTGTTCTAAAGGAAGCAGTAAATGGAATCGGTTGTTTGGTGCCAAAAGAAAGCATAAATCTTCTTTTTCTCTGTTTGTTTGTTTGTTTTATTATTTTTTTATGTCAGGGAAGGGCAGTTATGTCCTGGCCCTAATGCTGTGACCAGGTTAATGGGGTTGTGCAGCTGACAGCAACTGTTTGGTTCTTGTTGCTAGGATATTTGGATGTCTCATTGCATTGCTAAAATTGCTAAAGCTGGTACTTAGCAGGAAGGCAGAAATATCCTCTGTGATACCTCTGTGCATTGCAGAAAAGGCTGACTTTCCACTCATCTCCCAGCCTCATTGTTCACTTGCAATTACTAAAAAAGAAAGTTTGATAATCAAGGGAAGTAAAATAATTAAGCTGTAATTTTTCAGTAATACTCATAGATTTTACCTTAAGAATGTATGTGCTTTTGGAAAAAAGTGTACATTTATCTGGAGTCTAGATTTACTGATAAATTTAGATAAAACAGGTTTAGCTGTCTTGCCTAATGGGGTCTCCTTTAGACATAATAAGGCTATTTGTCATACCCTTGATAACCTAACCTTTGTTAACTGCTTAGAAACTATCAACACAGAAGTCAGAGGCTCTGTTGTAACCAGGATACCTTCTTGTGAGCTCCTGCTTTATCCATTACTGAATTGCTAAACAAAAAATAAAAGAGTAAAGAAAAAATTGTTTAAACTCATTATCAGAATTAAATGGTGTTTCGTAACAAAGCCAAAAAAGACTAGAAATCAGAAAATAACAAAATATCTGATTTCCTTCCTTAAACATGATGACAAACGTTGCCAAAGGGGTAATCCAACTTGTTTTTATAAATAGTATTTTCACAATATTTTTCATGTCCTTATTTGCATAGCATGGCTCAAATTCAAATTAAACC
Source organism: Heliangelus exortis (assembly GCF_036169615.1). Taxonomy (NCBI): domain Eukaryota; kingdom Metazoa; phylum Chordata; class Aves; order Apodiformes; family Trochilidae; genus Heliangelus; species Heliangelus exortis. The sequence continues at coordinate 6,225,317 of NC_092439.1, forward strand.
ATTAATATTTCATCAAGATGCGGAAGTGCACCCATTTTTACATTTTTTTAAAATCTGTATTTATTACATTATTTTCTTTAATTATTTCTTTGCTGCAGATCTTTTCCTGGTGAATTAATTGAAGATTTCTTTCATTTGTTTATCTTAATTTTGGGACCCTTTAGTCTGCTAATGCTTTTAGGTGTTCTATTCTTTTATCCACTAACTTTTAAAAGCAAGCTAGTAACAAATCAGGAATTGGCAAGTACTCTTCTGATTGAAGTATATTCTTGGGCATCCCTATAGGTAGCATGTAATGCACTCATAAGCAGAATAAATTGTAGATACACAAGCTTGAAAACTCTCATTTGTGGTGACAAAGACCAAAGTTGACTTTTTGTATTGCAATAATGTGTTCTTGGCTGTGGCTTCAAGATAGTTGCAAAATCTGACCTAATGTTTGTGAGCAGCAGTTTCTTTTTTTCTAAAAGAATAAAGGAATATCCAAAAGGATAGAAGAAGGCTTCTGGTTGTTGGGAAGTGCTGCAGATTCTCCCCAGCTCTGGCCAAACTGGGAAGAAATCACATCACTCTTAATATAACAAGGATTGTGTGTGTGTTGCTGTACTGTGAACACATGGAGAATGAAGACATTGAGGCTGGTGCTGATGCTAAAGCCCTCTTCCCCTGTAAACTGACACCAGCAAGACATTATAACATTTAACAGCCATTCTTTTTGCAATTAAACTCTAGAAAAGTTATTGACATCATGAGCAAAAGTTTCTTTTCTGTTTGAAATTTTTTTTTGAAAGACAGACTTTACATGTGAAGTGTCAGAGATTATATATTGCCAGTTATTTTGACCTGTGAATTTCACAGAGTAGTAAATTAGTAAGGAACATCAGTTTAACCAGTAGCCTTCTAGGGCACCCAATCTGAAAGCAAATAAACAGAGTTTAATTTGGAAACCTTCCCTTTTATTATTGAAAAGGGTCATCTCTGCTGTGAGGAACCCACATCAGGTGCAGACACCAAGCCAGCTAAGTCAAATCCACTTTGAGCCACTGTTTTGCTTTTATTTTTTAATTTTATGTTGTATTTTCTAAATGATACATAAAATAAAATCTTCCTCCCAATTCTGCTGTCATGCAAATAAAGCAGCAATAATGCCTGCGGTGTATGAATACAAAAGGGAACTGCAGCTAATTGGGCAGACTTGGAACAACAATTGGGTAGATCTTTGTCAGTTATAGAAGATTAGTACTATGCTGTAATGGTTTCAACTTTAAGTTGATACATTAAATCATTAATCTTCTAGATGTAAGTGAGCCTGACATAATTAAGTTATCTTAATCCTTAGAGATTTTAGCTTTCACTAAATGTCTGAGCCCTGAACTAGTTAGATGAAGCAATCACAACTGCTTATAATGTCAACTTGATTCAAAGAAGTCTGGGGTTTTTCTTCTATGACACTTTCTATATGACACTTTGGACTGAATACTACATCTGTTTATATTTATTTTTTAATACAGCTGTTAGACAACACAGGAAGGCATTAGTATGTGTTACAAAACTATTTCTTCTTACCAACAGGAATATGAACAGTGCTTACACAAGGCTACTTCAGTCCATTCAGAGGATCATTTACCAGGAAGGGTTTGATGGCTCTGATCCCCAGGTACTGAAGACCCCTGTGCTCTTCTGTAATCCTGTAACTAATGTGGTTTTCTGAATTTTCAAGTGTGTTACGAGAAGGTCTGGGTCAAAGTAACAAGTAGCAAACTGTTTCTAAGCATTGATGAAGTAAACAAGCAATGTAAATAGAGAGAGGTTCATGTTTTAATGTACCTTTGGGGTTTCTACCTGTTACAGATATGTATACCATGTGAGAAAGAACTGTGAGCCAACATTAGTCATATTCTGTGCAATTAGCTAATAAAGAGAGTGCCAAATATAATGTAATTAAGCAAAACACATTTTCCCCTACAGTATTTTTTTCAGACTATTACTTCAGCAATAATGTGTTCACGGCTCTTGAGATTGAACATTTAATAATAAACCTTCAGCATTTTCAGTGTTGTTTTAACTAGAGTGGAATGAATTTTTAAATGAATTAAATGGTGTGTATCTTTATGTAGAGAGCACTGAAACAAAGTAAAGAAATAAGAATGCTATTTAAACTTGTAAGTCAAAACAGCTTAAAGATCTTCTAAGAACTTCTAAAAATCTCTGTTCTCTTCACAAATTATCAGATGGGTAATCACAAACATGTTAAGCATAACACAGACTGAAAGCCCTTTTCTAATTTGAGCAGTGCCCTATCTGTTATTCTTCATCATATTCAGTAATATGATGAGTAATATGTGAGTCCTTTGGAGTTGATGGAAATCCAATAAATTATTTATACTGACACTTAATTGATAGGTAATTATCTATGAAAAGTACCTGGAAGTTTTTCTTTATCTAACCTCGTATTATATATATATATGTACACACACATAGATATTGAAAGGCTGAAAAAGTGTGAACCCATGAACTTTTTAATCACCTTGTTCAGGAAGTCTTTCAACAAGGGTGCTTATTGTCTCTCTCGTGCAACTGTTGATAGCAAATGTACCTAAAATCCTTCTCAAAGATCACCAGGAAAGGTCACACCAAATAAGCAGAACTGAAATTTGTCATCGTGAGAGGTGACATTTTACTTTGCATAAACAAATTACAACTCTGGCTTCATAATCTGCTCCTTCAGAAAAGAGGCTTTATCTTAACCTCTGCTTCTGTTGGATGCTTTTCTGCCTGTAGACTGCAGGGCAACAAACAGACTGCAGGTAGGTAACACACAAAGCTGTTTAGGATTTTACATGTCAAAACAGCTTAGATTCTAGTACCCAGTAGCTAACAAAGCAGATCCAGAAACACTCATGTCAAGGACTTTCAGAAAGGTTTAGTCCTCAAGTGACAATCTGCTGATATCTCCATCAGACTCTTTCTCCCTGGCTGTGGGTAACCCTTCTTTCATGGGTTGGAAGGAATTGCCAGGAGTGCAGATGTTATTTACAGAGGCTTCTAAAATAGTGAAAGGGCCATGTGTTAATGAGGTAGGCAAACAGCCTTGTTCACTTAGAAATAGCAGAAAATGTGAAACAGTCAAGTTCTGAAAGTAACACAGCTGTAAGTTGAAAATAGAGGGAAAAGTGTTGAATACTCTCAGGCCCTTCCAACTCACCAATTTAGACCTGGGAGAAAAGAGTCTTTTGCATGTTTTTTTAAGGCAGTTATGGAGGGGAGAAAGGACATGAAAATCATAGCATTGTTGGATTTTGCCTCAGAATATACTTACATTTATCTAGCTACAAAATGCTCAGGAGTAGTTTTTAGTATTTCCATGCTGTGTCTTACACTTGTACTTCCTTGACGTGGCTTGATATGCAGTCAGTGACAGCATGCCATTTAATTTATAATTTTTATAAGATCATGTAAGATTAAACTATGGCTTCTTAAGCTGTATGATTATTAAAGATATGAATTCTATAAATAGTATTTTAAAAATATATTACATGACATTTTCCTCTTAGTGTTTAAACAATAACACGTGGCGCTTTTTTTTCAATAGAAAAAGAAAAATATTTTACGGATTGGAATTCAGAATCTGGGTTCCGTGTTGTGGGGTGATGACATCTGTAGCAGTGATACTCCTGAAGATAAGCACAGCCTTACAAAATTTCTGTACATCCTCCGTGGCCTCCTCAGAAAATCTCTGTCAGCCTGCATCATCACCGTGCCTGCTCACCTCATCCAGGTAGGAGAGCTGTCTCTGCCCTATTGCATAGTTGACACACCAGTTAGCAAAAAAATTAAAAGTTTGAGGTAAGAAAATAAATGCATTTTTGGACATTATGAAAAAAGGGCAAAGTTAAAACATAACTTCAGTGGATTGTTTCTGTGCTTTTTCTTAACAAACTATCAAAATTTTAGAAACTGGAAAAAAGCAAAGAAAAGTACTCTTCCCCTTCCTTCAAATTCTGTTTAGCGTTTTAGTACAAGACATTTCAGTCCACTATCTTCATCTGTCATGCTCATTATGACAATGTGTGATCTTGTTTTTAAAGCCAGGAATGGAAAAGTGCAGATTTCCTCTGCAGTTCTAATATCTGCTTGTACTGATACCAGGAGCAAACTACTTATGGTATCAAAGTAATTTTCCCAGCTGCAGAATCAGAGGCTGTTAACAGCACTTTTCCTGAGAGCATATATGGAGATTTAAATGTATCTTCTGGAAATAATAAACTTTTTTAGTAAGAAAGAAAAATTTAGACATTTTTTTTCTGCACATGGGAATGTAACTTATAAAACCAAAATTATTACTCATAACAGAGAACCTTTCATTTTAGATATTAATTTGATTTGACAAATCAAAGAGTAAAAAAGTAGTGGATAAACCCTCATATTAGGCAAATTGTAGTCATAGTAGATGAGCTTATCATTAGAGTAAATCCTATCTTAGGTAAGTACATGGCTTTCACTTATGTCTTTCATTTTGTAAGGGTGTTTGAATACCTTGAAATGTTTACCTGATGCATTTACTGCTTCAAAAATAAGGAAAGAAACTTGGTTTTCTAGTTCTACCATTGCAATCAAATGTATAAATATTCCCCTCATAGTGCAAACCTTGGCCTGCTTACTTACTATTTTTAAATATTAGAAGGCGTTTTGCCTTCTGAAAGATTGACATTTAAATTTAATGTAATTAATAGAATTTATGAATGTAAAACTAACATTCTTCTTTTTACATGTTGGAATTACCTGTCCATAATTGGGACGTACAGTCAGTTTCTTTGTACTCTTTTTTTTTTATTAATCATCTTTAAGAAACAATTTGAAGGACAAAGTTTTTTGTTTGTTTCAGACTTAGCTAGGAAGTTGATTTTGGGTTTGTGTTCATAAATCCCACATAAATCAATTCCCATGGAGTTAGGCTTTAAATTATATCTGATTTATTTAATAACCGATTTTTTCATTTTAGAAGAATTGTTTTACAGTAAATGCTTGAATATTCTGAAAGGAACACTCTTTCCAAATCTTTCCTTTGTAGCCTTAAACAAATTAGAGCACTAAATATTTTTTGAAATTGTTGAACTTCGTGTATCCTTCTTTAAGCACTAAACTGTGGAGAAAGCTGTCATTAGGAGGAGCAAAGCTGCTGAGGGTTCCTTATACCCCACATTACTCAGTTCCCAGAGCCCTGCTGTGTAGTTGTTCCACTCTCCAAGAAGCCTGTTAAAGAGCCCCTGAGAGCATGTGTACAGCCTTCATGTTAATAGTTAATTGGTGAGGATGGCAAGATGAGAGGACAGCCGAACATGTGGTCTCTCAGGCTCAAGCCATAGACAGACCTTTAGTTATAATAACAGCAGCTGCTCACATTCTCACAACCCAGCTACTCACCATTCTGTTGCTGAGGATTCTTGCTGGATTAAAAAAATAAAGAAAATTTCTTTCCAAGAGAAAAAGAGAGGGATTTTTTTTTTTTCCACGTGTGTTTCTGTCTGTATATTTAACCTGAGCAGAGGAAGTTCCAGCATATGCTTTCTCTGTTGAATCCTAAAGTCACCACACTGAAGGCATAGAAAATGCACCCTGGTTTGTGAAGATGTAGTAAATTCCACATGTATTCCCTGAACTACTGGTTCTGTATTTTCTGTGTTATCTTTTGCCTCCTGACTGTGTTAATTATATGGTCTGCAAGTAAATTCTTCATGAGTAATTTCCATGGAGGTAAATACAAGTTCAAAATCACATTTTAATCAGGTTTTTGTCTGCATAACATATACAGAAAAAACATTCCATTTTTGCCTACTTTGTCTACAAAAAATAGATTTTTAGTAGTGATTCACAACCATATCTTGTCTTTGTCAGCCCCCAGTATTAGTTACTTTGGTGAAGAAGAAATAAATCTCATGATTACTTGTATTGATTTTTGACAGAGACAATGTCCTTCCAACCCATACTAGGATTTTTTTATGTGTAAAATATATACAATGCATATATATACATATGTGTGTGTGTGTGTAATGCATATGTATATATAATTTGAGTTTGGTATTTTTCTATATTTTGCCAAATACTTGGCATGTTGTACCGTGACAGGGAGTTCCATGAATTAAATCCACCTGGTGTCTGTCTTTTTCAGAAAGTTTAATTTTGCCTTTATTTTTCATAAATTCTTTGTTCTTGGCTGATGAGACAATTAGATGAGGGTCCCAATTTTATCTTTTCTGTATTCTGATTTTTTTTCCACTGCTGATTCCTTAATCTGTTTTTAAACAGTCACTTTTGTTCTAATCATATTTTACTTTGTTACAGTGATGTCATATAATAATGCTATTATTGTTCCTTCACTTTTCTTACATTTTAAAGTCTGCTTTGCTTGATGACTACTGAACATTAAGCAGTGATTTTAGTCTTGATGCTTTTCAATCCATAGCACACATCTCCCAATGTGGCTTTCATTATTCCAGCTATTAATTGTCTTGGACTTAATAACTTTCAATTCCATTTATATAAATATGATGCTCACTCACCCAGTTTGATGGGGCACTGAATGTCTCCAGGGTCTTTTGTAAGGCTATACTTTAGAAAAAGATACAAATGTACAAAAAATCTGACTGTGTACAGATTTTTTTTCCAGAATAGTTAAAAGAAATTGTAGTCCAAACAAAAGCACAGATTACTTGTGATTTATTGATGAACTTTCTACTATAAACAGTGCATGAAATAGAAAGAATTTTCTTTTCTCAACCACAGAAGTAGGAGTATATTATTCTGGAAGGATTTCAGGAAAATGACATTAAAAACTTACCCAATGATGAATTTTATTCTGATGATGTGTGACAAGTTTTACTTGATTGATATTTTCTACTGATTGAACATACTCTTATCTTACACTGTCTGTCAGGTAATAAATATTGAGATACTTACAAGTATGATTAAAGTGGCTGATGGAAGGTTATTTTTCAAGTCTTTCTACTGCTTCTTGGAAATACATTGTGTCTATGAAATCAGATGGTGGGTTTGAAAAGGGAAAATTACTTCCATTTTTGTAATCTAGCATTGATCAAGGGGGGCAGAGTGCAAAGGGATTTCATTTGTTGTTACACTTTCAAAATTTAAGGAATATTATAAAAACAAGTAAGGGCTTCCTTTCAGTATGTTGATAATCTGTTAACTTTAGTAGCTACTTTTAAAAAAAAACTTTCTTTTCTAAAGAGTGTGACTTTTTCTAAAGAGTGTGACTTAAAGGACTTGAATGTCTTTTATATATATATATATGTATGTATATATATACTTGCAGAAACTGTAAATTAGAACGTAAAAAAAATTCCTATTGTATTTTCTTTTTTTTCTTTAATTGCTAGAAATCTTTAATATATCCAAACTCAGATTTTCCCCAAGTACTAAATAATGTTCTTTTCCTGTTTTTCTTAATTTTGTATCACTTACGTAGTATTATTTTGAGGAGAGTATTATTTTCACTGGGAGAAAGCATAACCCTTCTGTTAAAGCCATCCTTTATTTTGAATTTGAAGCTGTGTTACTGGTAAGGACTAACAACCATATTAGTCAGCATGCACCAAGGGAAAGTATTTGACTAATAAAAAGTCAGTATGAATAAGTCTTGTTACAGAACCTGCCCTCAGAGTCTGAAGTTCTGTTTAGCAAGGTATTTTCATTATTTTATCCAGTATGTTAAAAAATTAATTTCCTACAATATTAATGTTTTGATGCTTTGAATTCACCAAAGTGCATGAGTTACTGTAGGTTTCGGTGTAGAAAAATTCAGCAACAAACCTTTTCACATCCATCCAGTGTTCACACTGAGTAATTTAGCAGCTAAACTCAGAGTCAAGCAATGGAGTGTTTTAGAAGCTATTGCTAATATTGGATTATAAAATGTGAACTTCTGTAGCTTGTGAATTTCTCACAGTTTGAAATCTTTATTCCTATGAAAAGGGCTCAGAGTGACTGCCTGCCTTAGAAATCTTAACTTCTGAGTTCACAAGTGTAAAATGCTGAATAACCTTTAAATGTATTTGATGAGGTAGCCACTGAACACAAATTTATATTGAGATCAAATGTCAGGTAGTTTCTATGTCATAATTAAGCAAGCTTTCAAAATTCTGTGCAAAATGGAAGCTTAGAGGATGAAATGGCCTTCATATTTTTCTGTTGTGGGTTTTTTTTACTTGCCTTTTAATGTTGCATGGGCTTTTTTATTATATGTGAGAAATACAGTTTAACAACCATACGGAAAAGTTTTGTGTGTTATGAGCTTATGACAGGTATTTTTGGGTAATCCACATAGTTTTCAAATAATATTATCTGGTCTAGACATTCTTAAAAGCATATTTAAAATTATGATCAAGTAGGAAGCTCAGAGAAGTATGCATTTCAAAATGTAAATTGTAAGTAAGCTTGGCAGTATGTAATCTTGTTTTCAGTTTCTGTTATTGTGGATAGTATTTGTTAATCAAGTTGCATGACAAATAGAAATATTTTGTTCTTTCATAAAATAAGTTTATGGTTGCCAGCATAGTTCTGCCATCTCTGATGTGGTAACCACTACTCATTGCAAAGACAAATACAATTTTTTTTTACCCACATGTTAATTGTCTTTTAACTAACTTAACTATATTATGATGGATAGTCACACTGAATGCTAAAATTGCATGCCTAAAGCAGCCCTCTCATTTTAATAAATTTTACCTTTTGGAAGTAAACTATATGTACATCTTTATCACCATCTTGTCAACACTCTGTCTTTTAATAAAGAAAAAAAAATTAAAATCACTTTTCCAAAATGAAAATGTTAAACTTTAAAAGTTTGTATGTATATGCAACATTGCATTTTTTTTTTCATTTTATTTCCATTTTATTTTGCATTTTATATGCATAAACTGAAAATCTGACTATGACATCTTTAAAAAATTAGGCAAGATTTAGAACTAAATCCTTCCACTGCAATATTAGACCTAAACAGTTAAATATCCCATCACAGTATGGAGATAGTCATCTGTTCAAGCATATGGAATCTTTTGGCTAGTGGACTAAGTAGTTAATATAATGCCCAGTGTCCAGACATGGACACAACTGTTATAGAAGCAGAAGGGAAGAGGCTCATGTATTGAGCCCATTTGGACACTGATAAGTAAGGATTAGAAGAGTGACTTTAAATAATGCAGGACAGAGTTGTTATCTGCTTTAAGAAATTCTATGAAAAAATGGAAGATAATGCTCTTTCTCTGAAGCAATGGTTTTTCCACATAAGTAGAAATATAGTTCTTGAAAAATCTGTGCATGTAGCCTTAAAATGGCTTTTATCTGTTGTCTGTTCAGGACAAAGAATAAGAATTTTGTGTAATACTATTCTATATTTAAATTATTGCATATGTCTTTCCTATCTTAAAAGTTCTTTTTTTTTTTTAATGAATATTGAATTTCTATACAGTACATGCTGAGAAACATTTTTATATCAACTTCTGGTGCTGTTTAAAAACCTTGAAATTTCAGAATCTAATTCTAGGTCTTCTTGTTTAGACCTTCTCTATTAATTACAATGTAATCATAATAAAAAGGAATACTGCATCTTTAATGATGTTTTTGTGCCTCTGTAGTTAAGCTTTAATGCTAGGGGGGGGGGAAAAAAAAAAGATTAAATTAGCCTTGTAACCTCTTTCTCTTCCAGACTGATGATGGAAAATAAAAGCTCTTAGCCACAGAATGTAACACTTAGAATTAATATTTAATTAGACCAGCAAATTGTACACCGTGGCTGAAAGCTTCCAAAGAGTTGTTAGTGCCACAATTGACCTACAAGTTTAATAATAACTCACTTCTAGGAGCAAGTGCCAGTTCAGCATAGTGGAGCCACTGTAAGAAAGTCCTGGGAGATTAAAATCAGCAAACCAAATGGCAGGCGAGGATTCCTGGGATGGAGCCTTCTGGAAAGCTGGGAGCTGGAGTAGCTTTTCAGCCAGCATTCAGATGAGAACAGTGGGCAAAAAAAGCTGATCCCTCCTGTTCTGGGAGCTTCTGGTTGTAGGCCAAAATCCTAGAACAGATTTTTTCTAAATGTTCTTAGTGCAGCTATTAATTTATATCACAAATCGAGTAATGAATGACTTATCTTCATCTTTTAATTAAGTTTTAATACAAACATTATTGCTGAATCCTCTGGTCATGAATTTTTCTCACAGAAGAATGGCACTTTTTTGGTATGATGTGTAGTTCAGTATGTTTGTGTTGGAAAATGTTTCATTTTATAGTATCTTTCTGCTACGTAAACGTATTCTTGTTATAGCATGATATGATGAGCAATTTATCATAATATTATGAAATATGTAAATTAAATATGAAATGTGTATGCCTTGGAAAGTAGAAAATTTTGAAGGTTAACTGGCTTCATCTTGCCTTTCATTTTCTGAACAATTTAAATATAAAGCCAGTAACTCTATCATTAGCTATCATCTGAGCCTTAATTCTGTGGCAAATTATTCTAGTGAAATAGGGCACCATAAGTTCAAAAATGTGCAAACACACAGCAACAGACTGAGGAAGGAACATTCTGCATTATTTATTGGCTAGATTCTAAATAATTAAAGAAATGCCTACTCATTAGTTAAAAATTAAAGCAGGTGAGAACCTTGCCAGCAGAGGGAGCAGTCATGTCTTTCCTTAGGTTCCCATCGTTTCCAGCCTACCCATCATTTCCACCCTACCTCTCCTTATTGCCCAGCCAGTTTCCCATCTGGACCCAGCTTTGCCAGCCTGCTTCTGATGACAGCCTATAATTTTCTACTGAATAAGGGATTAGTTTTTTAAATGATTTTCTATTTCCGAACCTTGCCACTTGATTGCCAACATCAGTTAGATGTTCATTTTGGTGTTTGTGTACTATTAATTGAAAGAATAGTGGAAGATCTTTTTGGTCACTTGTGAATAAAATGTGATTCACTGTTTAAAGGCTAAAGTTGCAGCACTAGCTTGTCTTTCTGAATTGCTAAGCAAACTGCAATGACATTTTTTCAGGCAAAATGGCAACAAAAGGAGCTCCTAAGCCTTTTTCTTACAATTAATAATTCCCAGTGGAGTAATAGGATTTTAGTTAAGCCAGTTGATCTCAAATACATGAGATCAAGCAGTTATGACTCTTCTATAACATGACTCTCCTTCTTTTACTCTACTTTTGCATCTGTATTTTATACTCTGCTATGACCAACCTGTAGCACTGAATATTTTGTGCTTAATTTTGTAAAAAACAAACCTGTTCAAATGGTCATTCCATTTTTTTAATAGTTAAAGACAAAGAATAACATACAGTTTTACATATATATGGTTTTATAACAGTGAGACAGTCTCATTAATAAGAATCATATAGGTTTCAGGGGAGATGCTTATCTCAGCCCAAATCTTGTACTAATTTCTTCCCAGACTCACTGGAAAAGGACTTGATCAGGCTTATTTTCATCTACCCAGAGTAACAGAACTCATGAAGAGCCCTGTACCCCAGAACCATTCACAGTCACACTCAGCCTGTGCTCCCAGCTACTGAATGCTAAGGAAAGAGTCAGAAGAGAAAAGCACTGAACAGGGATTCAGCTCAGAAAGTGTCACCCTTTAATACCCTGTACATCTGTCACCTCTTTCAGCCAGATAGTAACAGGATTTTCAGCACCAGGGTTTTTGGGCTTTGCCTCCCACATTATCTTCAATAATACCACCAAATATTTTCCTGGTGCCCCAAAGCCATGGATGCAACCTCCCAAAGAAAGCCTCAGAGGATGTAGCCAGGGCTTCCATGAAAGGCTGCGATTGGTCCCCAGCTCACTGCTGACTGACTCTGGACACCTCACATCCCATCTTTGTGCTTGTTCCATGACTTGTAAATGTGGAATGCAGCATTTCCCTGTCTTTTGTAAAGCACTTGGAGATCAACAGATGGAAAGTTTGATTTAAACCACAGAGTCTTTGTTCTCACTTTCATTTTTTCAAGCCTCGGCAGCCACTGTTATTGACTTGCTTGTTGTGATCGTACTGAGGCATCACTCAGTTCACTCTTGGCCTTTAGGTCTTCCCTCCAATGGCAAAACTTTTTATTTTATTGGGTGCAGAGGTTTGCTGGCATTAGGTTCTTTTATAGCTCAAGTAATAGACATGTCCAAGTCATCCATCTTCAGTGAAGAGCCAAAGGTCTTTTTTTTTAGTGTGTGATATTTAGTTTTTCTTTCCTGGCTGATTATTTTTCCTGAAAATTTACCCAGATTTTTTTTTTAATTGGATGCTGTGCCATCCACCCTCATCTGGTATATTTGATAGTAACATGTATTTATGTTCCTATAACTATGGTTCCCATAGCAGTGACAGTGTTTTAGGTGTAAGGTAGTGAAACCATGTTTTAAGTTGTTAAGAAGCTAAAATACTAGTACTACCTGGTTTCCCAGTTGGGAACTCTTGAGTTTATGTAGACTATTAGGATTCCTAAGTGTAGATTTCTCATCACTGAAGGCATTGTAGTTTGTAGAAAACTCTTGAAGTATATTTCTAGGATATGTGTCTTCCAGCAAAAACATTACACTTGTATTGTTTTCTTGTGATATTGACACAGATTTCTGCATTTGTTGCTGTGCTGTAGCTTGTCTCATATTTCAGTGGTCTGAATAAACATTCAGTTTAGAACCAAAATTCAATTAGTAAATTAGGTGTGTGCAAGCACTGAGTCAGAATAAGTGTAGAATATTGTACTTTGCAGTCTTTGTTAATTACTGATATAACACTTTGGGGCAGAATGGTTATTTATAAAATTCACCGCTCTATGTAATTAATACAAGGGCCTAATACCTAATTTTTGTTACTAAAATAAAACATACAGGAAATTCTTTTCTGAGCAGTAGCTGTTAACAAATGGTGATAAATATTTCAGCTATGTTTCTTAATATTAATAATTTATCTTTTAAATTTAAAATCCTTTGGAGATTAAGCAGTAATGACAAGGGGTAATGTTTCTATATTGTGAAGTCATTACCACATCATTGTGTGATAATTTCTAAGAAAATACTAAGAACTATTTCATCTGTTAAATATCCAGCCAGTGTTTCAATACTGCATTCTAGTACTATGCTTGCTTCAGCTTTATGACAGAATGTAACAGAAACAAAAAAAAGGCACAAGCAATATTTGAACTTCTGAAAATTCACACAGCAGAAGTTGCTTTAAGTTGGTAAGGTTCACATTACTTTACATGAATTTGCTTGCTTGCAGTTTTTGTTGAGATTTTCTTTCAAATGAACTGTCAGGATTGCTTTGAAAAGAGGCATGGTCTTACAACACCTTATTTTCAATTCAGTATATAGATCAGTATTAAAATCACGTGAATGTATTGATCAGAATACAAATGCAAATATATGAAGCCCAGGTTATTCAAGAGCTATGTAATCTTTATGTAACTTCACAAGTGCCAGTTGGATCTCAGTGTACATTTTTAACATGAGTCTCTTATTTTCCTTTTAAATTTACTACTGTCTATATGTACTGTGTATAAAAGTTGAAGCCATTCTGAGAAAATTTCCATTCCTTGACTTTACTTAATGCAGCACAATAACTGAGAACTTAAGTATTTTTATTACATACACTTGGTGAAATTTTTAATTTCTTAAGAAACTGACAAAATAAAAATGGGAGAGCATAACTCTGGGTAGTAGAAAAATTTTGACAGAAAGTCAGAGAGTTAGAATTCAGAGCAGAGTAGAAAAGACTTGATTTTTTTCCTAATACAGAATCCAGATGAACTAAGATTGATTTGTTTAATAGTAATAATGATAAAATTGGGGTGTGTTAAGAACTCATTTCAGTAGAAACACACAGTGTTAATCTTAGCATGTAAGTTTGTGCATACGGGCTGCACATGGATTTTCTGTTTGTGGAATGCTGTGCTTTATAATTAGACACAGAAGATGATACATTTTGGACAGCTTTATTTGTAACTTAGTATTTTTAAACATGCACAAATAATTAGTCAAAGCTCTGCAGATTCTGCAAATACAATAGTAAAACAAAGTAATTTTTTTCTATAATTTTCCTTCCCAAAAGCTGGTTAAACATATATATAGTTCCCATTTAAATATCCAACTAGCTGCATGGATTTTCTTGAGATGCTGTTTTGAAAGTACACTTTGGTTGAGCCCCAAAATCACGAATTTTCATTTAAAAGAAAATGTGTGTCTAAAACAGAGAGCACAAAGTAGATACAGAATGGATGCCCAGCCCAGCCTGCACAACAGGGTCATTGCCATGTTGTTAGAATAATTATATTTTGGCTGAACTAACTAATTTAGGAAAAACTGCAGTACATCTAGCAAGACTGAAGACTTTCCAGGACTGGGCTGGGTTCTTTTTCTTATGTTTTAGTGAAATATAAAACAATACCTCTTCTGGCTGCCAACAGACTCTTTCCCTGAATCTCCCTATTCCTGGCTTCCCTCCTAACCATGTCCTGGCACACCTCCAGAGCTGCCAAGTTTATGCCAGAAGCAGGAGGTAGATTTGTATGGGGCTGGAGGAAGATCTGGAGCTCTGTTAAATTTTCAAGCCCAGATGGGGCAACATGATTTGTGTTTATGTCAGTGTGCCATACATCACAACTATCTGTGTGCTGACGTCAGCTTTGATTGAACATTAATGTGCTGAACACTGCAAACTAGAAAATACATGGTAGATACAGATCTATGGCAACAATGCCACATAAGCAAATGTCTCTTTGATGTGGCGATTCACTGTGCAAAATATTTCCCAGGATACACTGCATTAAGCCAGGAGAATATTTTGACACACTTTAAAAACAAAAACCAAAACTGACATGGGGAAACAGACTGCAATTTAAGAAAACAAACCTGTTCAGAGGAAGAGCTGAAACAAACATATTGATGCATCATTAGGCAAACATTAAATTGCTGGCCCTCGTTTTAATCTTCCCAGAATTAAGACCAAATAGGAAGGATACTATTCTTAGCTTTTCTAGGACTGTTAATGATGTTGCCTTGTGGGTGATTGAGCACCTATCCACAGTTTTTATAACCCAGTGTTATGAAGACCATCAAGTAAAAACATTAATGGACAGCAAATGTTTTTTCAGATGATAGAAATTTTTTTTCTATACCAAAAGTTTGGCTTCCAGAGATCATCAGTGTTTATTTATTTATGTAGCAATTCTGTATTGCTTAAACAAGAAACATCCACCGGTCTGCTGAAGAACTGGTACAATACAATAATATGTGGTCTGTGGATTTATAGAGATCACTAGGCACCTAAGGCTTAAATTCATACCATTTCTGTGCTATTACCCCTGTAGAATAACGAGATGAAAACTTTCCACTGAAATATAGTATACTGTCTCCCTTTTCCTAGAAAAGAAAATAATTTGCAAGTCAGCTTTAATATTTCAGGAGTGGATATAAGAACAAAATTTAGGGATTGATGTATAGTCAGTGTTCTTTTAATTCAGATCACTTACATTATTCCTCAGAAAGGAAATTCTGTGTTGTAACCCTATTTTATCATTATCTATATCTACACTTTGTAGGTAAAATTGAAGTTCCCTGATTCCATGGAGATAGATCAGTTTGGCCTGTGCACAAGTAGCAGCTTTGAGAAGAGACACCAGTCCCCAGGACTGAATGCCATCTGGCCCATAAGGTGGGGAAGGGAGGGGGTGTAAAGGTACCATGGGATTGGTGGATTTAAGCCTTGTAACCTGAGCAGATTGGGCTGTGCTGGGCAGGCCACAAGTTACTTGAAGTAGTGGTCAAAAAACAGAATTCATATTTTACGTTCACCTTTCCCATCCGCTCCATAGGCATCTGTGGCTGGGAAGTACAGTGCTACTGAAATGCATCTTCATAAAAGCAACTGGTGTTTTGATCACTGTTTTAACAAACCTGTGTGTTAGTAAAGTGCATAGAATTTCTAACAAAATATCTTGGAATGGGTATTTTGAAGTGATTGATCTTGATACTCCTGAAGGTATGATGGGTTTAGCACTACAGTCACCAAGAGTAAAAGTAACCAGCTGTCCAGGCAGCTTTCAGAGAGTAACTTATTTTAAAGAAATACTTTGCTTTTTAGCAGAGTCATCTCTTTTGTGCTCATTAAATACTGACATCATCAAAGTGTTTAAGAACATTTTATCCTGAGCTACCTCAGAAGATCTCTGTTGTGACCTTTGACTGTTGCTTTCTGCTATGGAAAATTAAGTAAAGAAAACTATGTGCTTATTTAAGACACATGACACAACATTGCTGCAGTAGACATAAGGCATCACTTACAAATCACAAACATACTGGGAAATGTTAATGCAGATTGAAGCTTTAGACTCATGTATAGACAGGAACATTTACAGAGGAAAATACTGGAGAAAATGCTTCGGTTTTCTGTACTGTTTAAATAATGACTAAAATGAAAAATCATGTGGGTTGTCCTTGCACAAAATATTAAAGGTGATACGCTTAAATGTAATGAAAAACTAGGTTTTCAGAGGACAAACACAAGGTAACTCACAGTAGAAGTCAATGAGAGGTGCTTCACTTCCAGATAGATTGTAAATATCTCTGATGTGAGCAAATACTTATGGTTATGAAGATTTAGCAATATGTATTTAGTGTTGAGTTAGCCCTTTTATGGTTTCTGCTCATCAAATATATGTTTTCTTCAGACAGAATTCTTAAGTCTTATTTTTTGATAAAAAAAGCCCTCCAATGTAATTTCTAAGTATTGATGACCTATTTTTTCCCCACAGTTTGTCATTGAGAAGACCAAAGCTCACTCTGTGAACATTAATTACCTTTTTCATCACATAGGATGTGTATTTTGTTTCCATGTCTTACAGAATAAAGCAATTATGGAACGTGTAACAAACTTGTCAGATATGGTGGTTGGTCTTGAATCATTTATTGGCTCTGAGAGAGAAACCAATCCATTATACAAGGATTACCATGGTAAGTTCCATCTTTAGCAATGCAAAAAGTCTGCCCTGAGTCTTTCTAGGGCACTTAGCAGCTTACCTTCCAGTTGGGTATCTGTGATAAAGTAGCATTTGATTTCAT
Organism: Heliangelus exortis; assembly: GCF_036169615.1. Taxonomy (NCBI): domain Eukaryota; kingdom Metazoa; phylum Chordata; class Aves; order Apodiformes; family Trochilidae; genus Heliangelus; species Heliangelus exortis. The sequence goes on from NC_092439.1 coordinate 6,242,446, forward strand.
TTTAGAATATACCTCTTAAATGTTTCTCCTCTCTATCCAGCCTTGAGTTAGGAAAATTTTCAGCAAAGTGCATTAAGGCTGCAAAGGAAACATGGCAACTCCTTGCATGTTGTCAAGCTGTATTACTGAGGCATGGCTCAATCAGATGTACATCTCAACAGGCAGGCTTTGGGGAATTCACATGCAGAGGAGGCTTGGCAATCATCTGACCAGCGAGCTGAACTTGTCATGAAATCAATACTTTTGATCTGCCAAGTTTTAAATAGAGAACACAGCAAAACACATATTTTATTAAGGTGAATAAGCTGCTAAATTATGTGCTGTATAAACTTTGTCTAAAAATAACGTTCTGTTTTTCAGCTTTAAGTTACAGCACTTGCACATTTAAATGAGTGAACGTGGATACGTGTGGCATGTAAAATATGAAACTAATTTGGTAAAATGTCATGTAGACTTTCAAGTGATTTATCTTCAAAATGTGTAATGGTTGTTAATTTTGCATTTTGTTTCCCAGAGATTTTGTTAGCCATTGCAGCAGAACTGTTTAAATTTTAAAAGATGAGAAGTTATGTGTAGCCAAAGCAGTGAATAACAGTTTTAGCTGATCTGGAGCAGTGCTCCAAGTGTGCATAAATTGCAGCTGTTATTATTATGATACTACTGGAGTTCCATGGAAACCTTTAGTTGGAAGTAAAATGCTTATCCAAAGCCTCCTGTAAATATGTGAGGATGTGGCAGTGTTTTCCATAGCAGAATATATAGAAAAAGAAGTAGATAGTGTTGAGACACCACTGTGTGTATGCAGGCTGTAATTAATAAATCAGAGAAAAATCTCTTTGACTGTGGAACTAGTGCACATTTCTTTATCTGAAAAAAAAGGTGAATGAAAAAGATACTGTGAACAAAAGGTAGAATAATTTGCCTAATTATTTTTCCAACTGTGTAATCATTATGTGGCATTTGTTTATGCTAACATAATTCTGTCAATTTGATACTCCTTTTCTCAGTACTGAGAAGATCTTTTAAGACAATGTGTAGTTTAACAGTTATTTCCTGGTTTCCTGTAAAAATGTATGCTAAATCATATTTAGTGTTGCTAAATAAAAATTATATGCCAATATACATAGCTTTTGAGGCTTAGGCAACCATAATCTAATAAGGTATAAACTGTTGTTTTTCACAATTTTAACCTTACGTATTCTTTTTGTTTAAGAATATATTTTAAGATTATCTATTTGCTGCAGATGGGAAAAGATTTTTACATTACTCAGGAGAGGTTTGTTGCATTATTTAATGAATCTTGCGTTAATAATTTTACTGAGCTGCCTACAAATTTCAATGATTGAAAAGACAATAAAATAACAAAAGAATTAAATAGATGATCCTTAATTAAAAGTTTTTCAATACTGTATAAAAGCAACCCTGTGTTTTACATGCTGTTCCTATATATGATAATTGTATTTTGAGCTCAAAAGTCAAACAAATAATTCTTTTATGTCCTTGGGCTACAGGCAGGGCTAAAAGGTTTCAAGCTGTAAAAATCCTTTTCTAATAATATTGAGAATTTTTTTAAATAGTGCCCATAACAATTATTTTTAATGTATTTCAGTTTTAGGAAACTTTCTTCCCTTACTCTTCCTTTTTAAAAAATAAATAAAACCTTGGAAAAATAACTGCTTTTAAATTATTAGGGTTTTTAAATAGGGTTTTAGTGTGAAGTTTTTTCTCACAGCTGCCGTTTTCAAGCAAGATTTGGTTTCTAAATGTTCAGTATTTCCATTTATACACTGTTGGCTTTATGAACAGCAAATATAGGCCAGTAATTGAGAAGCCCTGTAGAATTTTCCTGGGTTTCAGATGTAGAAAACCACCCTTAGGTTGTTCAGAAACTATATCAGGCTGCGCAAAAACCATCCAGCGTCCTTGTCAGAAAAAATCAGCTTGAGTTGCAGCTGACAGAATGCAGAGCTTGCAGTGCACCTAGTGCTGTTAAAAACATCTGAACAGCAATAGAAGGCTCCTGCATGAAGAAAACATATTTTTCCTAGGATGACGTAGGGGTTAAAAATTGTTGAAAAGCGTGAGCTAAAGAGATCTTTTCCGGAAACTTTTTCGAAGTCAATTTCAGGGCTGAAGATGAAGTACTTCTCATTAGAGCTTCAGTGGTTATCAGTAACCCATAAGCCTTGTTTTGCTGGCTGCTTACTGGTGCATTTAATAAAATAAAGATCACTCAGTGGTGCCGTGGGCAGCATGCAAGGTGATAGCCATATTTGCTTACTGTAAATACAAGAGAAAATCACACACAAACCGGCTGTAGTTTTGACAAGTATTAAGATCCCTCTTTACATCTGTATTTCTGTACCAAAGTGCAATTAGTTTTCCTCGCACAAGGATTTCTGTTTATCTTATTCTGCTTGATTACTTGAGTATAATCGCACCGTTTGCTTCATTGCTTCTGGTAGTAAGCTCCAGTTTAAAAAGGGGAGGATGAGTGTGTGTAAATATACTGAATTCTGCTGTAAGACTCTAATTTATGCATCTGGATGACAGCGTTTTCTTAATTTTTTTTCCCTCTTTCACTCTTTCTTTCCACAAGGTTTGGTTCATGTACATCAGATGCCTCGGCTTAATAGCTTGAACTGTGATGTGTCAGACACGAAGGACCTGGCTTTTAGATTAAAAAGGAAGCTGTTCACCATTGAGGTAAGAGAACCAATTTTGTTTCACTATTTAGAATGCAAAAGGTGGAGCTAATCCCATCTCTTATGTTTCGTTTTGTGAAATACATGAACTATGCATCAGATGTAAATTCATTTCATTCTGGTTTTGCTGTTCAGAACAGTTTTATAAAATACTGTGATATGCTTTCTAATTAAAAATGTCTCGTTTGCTGCAGTAAATCAGTCCGTTATAAATAGTTTATTTTGGTTTAAAATGTACATAGAAAGTAGGCCACAACCTTCAATAGCAAAGCGTGACATGTATCTAAGGATGTCAGGAGCATATTTAATTAAATGTTAATGACTTGCTCTTACTTGTGTTAGTGGGTGGGAAAGTAGCTACATGTTATTACCCCAGTAGAGGGATTTTAATGTATAATGCTGCCTAAAATTGTGTGTGGTATGAGGGATAAGTGTCCTTATCAGTATTCAGAAACCATTTTCTTTGCATTACTGAAATCACCTTTCGCTCTTTTATGTCATTTTAAACACAGTATCATTTACACTAATGTCCTTAAGTAAATTTCCTACTAAATTTAAACTTTTTTCTGTGACCTTTATGCAGACAGCCCTGATAGAAGGCAGTAATACAAAAGATGCATTTCATTTTAATCTTGCTAAAGAGCAAATGAACATAGCACTATTAAGCAATTAGAGCTGATGTATTTATTAACCAAGTAATGCATAGAGAGGGAAGATGACTTTTGGGGTGATGTGATAGCCATCGGTACAGTCTGGGCAAATTTTATTTAACAAAGACATAAAACAGCCAAGCATCCCTGACAAACCATTTTGTTTAATCTCTTTTCAAATGAAAAGCTCTTAAGCAGGCCACTTGTCTTAACTGCTTGAAACCGTAAAAAGAGAGAATTGCCACCAATAAATTAGCATATTTTTTACTCCATCACCAAATGATGGTCAATGTGGCTTGGCACTGCTTTGGTGTTTGGGACTTCACCCTTAAGTGACCACTTTGGCCCTTATTTGACCCTCTGCCCTTTTTAGCTGGCCACTTGATAAGGTAACTTAAGGGTTCTCTCTCTTCACTGCCTCCTCCCCTTCACAATTGCAAGTAGCCCTAACCTATAAATCATTGAAAAGGCCCTATCAAGTGACAAATTAAGGTGCCCTCCTCCTAATTAATGGTCATCAATGTCTTTAATTATCTAATCCTATTGAGAGTAGTTAATAGTTAATCAGGCAGCCAGTTCTTCACGCAGGTCATCTCTGCATGAGTGCTAGAAGTTTCTCAACTAGAGGTATCCTCTTCAGAAGCCACTTAAAGGCAAATACATGAAGGAGGGCTTTTTTCCCAAAGACATTCCTTTAGAAAGTTTCTCACTTTCCAGAGAATGCTGTTAGTGAAACCAGGCATTGTGAGGTATTAAACCATTTTAACAACTGCTTTTGTGCAGTATGTAAGAAACAAAAACCTTAATAGTCTGTGCTTTGTTTTGCAATACAAATGTTCTTGCTGTTTTCAGAGGTGCAGAGAAGCATGCACCCTCATTTCACAGCATAGTAAATTCTTATATACTGTGGGTCTGAATTAGAATATTGGTGGTTTTTTTTCCTCACATCGAACCCTGACTCAGAAAATATGATTTTTTTTCTGTTATCAGCATTTGGAATTCTAACTTGTAATGTAATTTGGCAGGGAGAGGAAAAAAAAAAAAAAAAAGTAGCAGGAGGGTCTGTAAAAAGAACTGAATTAGCCATGGGGCAGAAGAGTTGGAAGCAGGGGTGTAGTGGAAGTCTGGAAACAACCTGTTGCCTCAGACACACGTGTATGACCCACTTGTTTATTTCTCCTTCATTGCTCAGCTGCAGCCCCTTTTGAATACCTTCAGGTTTTGTAAGGGAAACTCTTCCTCTATGCTGAACTGACCCAAACTATCCTGTTTTGAACAGGTTAGATCCCTGTCCTGTTCACATTTCAGTAATCTATAGTACATATGTTTTCCTTCTTCATCCTATTAGAGGAAGCAGACTACAGCTAGAGTGACTAGAGCAATGAGGTCAATAACCAAATGGGAGCAAGGGAAAATTGAATTAAGAGGGGATGTGAATACAGTCTTCTAAAAAGGGTTTCTGCAGTTAGAATGTCATGAGTCAGCAGTCAGGTTTGGTTCTGGTGGTTAAAGCAGCACAACAATGTGCATTGCAAGCAACAGAATGCTGCATGCAAAGTACAGCTAAGGTTACAACTTCTTTAGTATGTAGCCTAAATGAGAAATTAAAATATATTTTAAGTACATTACAGGGTTCTGAGAGCTTCTGGTTAGTTACATACACAGTTTAGGGTAAAAATATTGACGGCTACTTGAAGTGATACTTTAAAATCAAATTACATAAGAAAACTTAGAGATTCACAAGCCATTACTTTTGGCAACATTTCTCCAAATAAGGTTTTTCAACGCTAGACCTTTATTTTATTTTTTTTTTCCGTTTAAAATAAGGGCATGGGACATGGATTTTCTCATCTCTGGATTGCTCACCAGTTAAATAACTCTTTATGGTTTGACCCTCATCAGTAAAAACCCTTAAATGGCAGTTCCATTTTATTAGATTGCAGTTTTGTGGGAGGGACTCTGCCTCTTTATAGTGTGCAGAACCATTTAACTGTTTCAGTTTTTCTTGTATCTTCTCTGTCAAAAGACTGACTGAAATGTATTTTAAAGGGTTGGGGGTTTTTTAAACCCATGATGAAAATGCTTTTTAATGAATATTTCTGAGTGTTCATTTTCCATTTGTAAATTATGAGGTAGACCCTTTCCAGGAAAACTTACATGGTTGTGGCAAAAGTGCAGTAGCTCTATCAAGCTTTCCCAAATCCTCACACATTAGTTACTAGGGATGTATTATTATATGCAATATTATCAGAATTCTCTCTTATGTGCATACCACTTTAAAGGACACAATTTTGAAGTTAGCCTGTCTAATCCTATTTCTTCCCACTTTGGAATCTTAATTAGAAGGAGATAAAAACCATCATTTGACTAAATTATTGTCTTGAATCTGTAGCAAAAGGTATAATCCGCAATTGGGCCAATTAGTGTACCCCATAGTTAGCTATGCTGAGGCAGGAAACTTGATTAGATCTGACACCAGCCTAGTTCCCACTGTTGTTTTGCCAGGTATGATGGTCAGACTTCAAAGGGCTTGAGGCATCAGCAGGGCAAGGTTTGGAGGCCAGCTTAGGTCCGGTCGTTAATCTCTCTGCTAAAACCACAGCAGCCTCGCACAAAACAAGCTTACACGACACAATCATGCGGTATTAAAGTTTGGGTTGAGTCATGCCAATTTGCCTTTGATTTTCTGATGATTGACTAAAAGATGGCTACATGACTAGACACATACTGAAAGTTTACTGATTAGGTAAGTTCCCCAAATATTTGAAATATTTTTTGATTTCTCAGTCAAATGATATGACAACCTGTTCATCTTAATGAAGCATCTCAGCAGAGTTGTTCCTGAAGTAGCTTTTGCTTTGTTTGTAGCTCTAAGTGTAAGTTTTAGCAACAGTTGGTAAGTTTTTTTAGGAACGTTATATTCGTAGTTTTATTTGATAGAACTTCTTTTTTTTTTTTTTTTTTTTTTTTTTCTAAAGCCTCCTGTATAAAAACAAGAGGAATTTGTGCCTAAATTTGATTTTTTTCACTCTTTGGAATTTCTAAGGAAAGAGTTCGTCTTTGTTATTTAGATACATTTACAATTACTCAAAAAAAAGGGAATTTCCTCTTAATTATTTTCCACCTCACAGTTGAGTAAAGCTTCCACTGCTGCGATTACATAAGTGTTCCTTTCTTTTGCAGTCTGATCTGTTGAAATATTGCAGTAACAGTGACATGTTTCCATTCTGAGAAAAGCCTAAGGCTGCTTTAGTATTATTCCAAATGATTGAAATTGCCATCTTGCTGACTTTCCCTTGGGCAGCTTAAGGCCTGTTTACTTTTGTATTTGTTTCACATGTTCCCTCTGAGTTTGGCTGGCAGGACATCATTACCTGGCTTGACAAGACAGTTGGAGAAGATTCATATTTGATTAACTCCCTTTGTTACTGTCTGGTCAACATATATCTCTGAAATTATGTGTTTAAAGTTTTAAATTTTGGTAATTTAGATAAATGGTTGTGAATAGGAAAGTTTGTGAGGTTTAGGGGTTTTTTTGTTCCCTAGTTTTTACTGATGATTTTTCAAGTCTTCAGGTACAGTCAATTGTTAATAATGTGGAGAATAAGCTTTTTTTCTACAATTTGCATAATGTAGTTTGTCTAATAAATAGTTGTTGTGACTATTTTTCAGTTTTGTTGAATTCACAAGAAAGAGCCAGCTAATTTGTTTTTCTTTATAAAACACCTGTGCAAACCAGAATGAAAATCTTTAAAAGACAGCACAGTTTGAAACCAGGTGTCCTAACATGAAGGACTGCCACACAGCAAAGGTTGCCAGAGCTTAATGTATGAGTTTAGGAGATTCTTTTCTGAGAGGTGTTTTCTAACAGGAGAAAAAAAGTCAGAAATGGAGTATTGTGGCAGGCAAGTTGCTGGTTTCCCAGTAACAGGCACAATATGGTATTATGGGGTATTCTGCAGTGCATTTTTCCTAGTGGTAGTTGCCAGGGTAAAAGGTTATGTCTTTGGAAGGAAGCATAATCCCAAAAGACATCAACTGAGTCTATGTAGAATTAAAAATGAAAGTATAATTCCAAAGGCATTACAATAATGCCCTTTCTTCATCTATCAATAAAGAACTATAAGAAAATTAATAACTGTCAAAATAAGCAAGTTTTTATTGCAACTCCAGATATTTCTATGTGTTTTATGTATCCATCGTTCTTAAGGAAGAAGTCTTAAAACTGCTTTTGGTTAATTTGGCAATTAAAACCACGAAATATGTCCTAGGTGGCTTCCATCTGAAATGTCTGTATTTCTACTTTTTTTTCCTAACCTATTCTTTTTCACTGTTTATTTACACAGATTATACTGTACTAAACTTCTTTTTATCAAAGGAGAAGTACTATTTAGCCCCTGCTATAGATTATTTACCAAAACCAGTGGGTGAGGTCAAGTCAGAACTGATGCCTGCAGTACTTTAGGTGGTTTTAGCAGAGCACAGGGTTCATTCTAAGGGATTTGAGATGGAGATGCAACTAAGTACCAGAACTGTGCTCCCAAAAACATTTTGTATTTATTCAATAAAAGCATTGAGAACAGGTATGGGCACAACAGTTTAGGGTTATTCCTGAGCTATTTCTTCTGCAGGAACAAATCAGCCCTGTTACCAGTGCTGACATGGGATCAGCATGTATAAGAAATATGCACACGTGCCATATCAGCACGAGAATTTGGAAGTATCCACTGTACCTCAGTAGCATCACTTCTTGTAGGCTTCTTCCAAGAAAATTTAAAGCAGCCTTCATTAATGACTCACCCTGATTTCAATCCTTATTATATTTCGGTGTAGAGTTGGGTAATTCTGCAAATAACCAAACACTTTTGAATTAATGAACTATTTTAAGCAGTATTTTAACAAAAAGAATCTGTGAGCCTGAGAGCTGGCAAAAGGCAAAACATTGGTTTATTAGAAATTTAAGTAAGGTGGTAGTTCTGTTGCAATCAATCAGTAAAATATGAACGTGAATTCTCGTTCACTGAGATGAAATTCACACCATGTAACACCAAAGCTAGGATATGCTGCACAGTACATGGAACACCAGGAGCTTTTATGTTTCACACCTAAAGGCAGCTCCTTTTTTTTAAATCATGTGCTGGTGACATGAGAAGACTTGAGCCCATGTTAGGGTTTTACAGCCTCAGAATGCACCCTGCTTTTACCAAGCCAGAGGTAACACTGCCTGGCTGCCCAGAGCCTGGAGCACACATGAAACTTTATAGATATTCCTGGTTCAAAGGTGAGACAGAACTTCTCTCAAGTGTTACACAAAGTGTATTTCTTTGATTTTTCTAATGTAATAAAATCTTTGGGGCTTGTCCCCATGTATTTGAGAACACAAGTACCCTTGGGGCTTACATGCAAACATCTCTTTCTCCTCAGCCTGCCTCAGCCAGGTAGCATCAGACCTGCCAAACTCCAGCACTGGGTGTTCCACTTCAGCTCAGGGGCTCAAATGCAGTGAACTCTGCATAGAAAACTAAACTTTCCAAAAGAGAGAAGTAAAACATTGCAATAAAATTCAGTTGAAATTTATGCCAATCAAACCACTGTTACATTGATTTTTTTTCTTGCCCAATCTCACTATGGAATTAATAAAGACATTACCACTGACTTATTTAAACATAGATCAAAAGACTAATTATAGCACCATGAAATTAATAATACTGCAGAAAGATTCTTCTACAAAACTAATTCTGTCATAATTCCAGGCTCCACTCTGCATTATTACATCTAGTAGCCAGTTCAGGTTCTCTTTACCTGGTATGGTGTACTTCACTGAATTGTTTTGTCAGATGCTGTCAAGCCAACCTACCATTGTTAAAGAAAATCAAACTAAATCATTTTGGCATGAGCCTTCCAGGAATAAGGCACAGAATATGAAGGGTTTGATGAAATCAAAGATTTGATTTCAATATTGTAAAAGACTGCCTGTCAAAAATGTATTACATTCTTTCAAACTATTTTGAATAAATAAATGTCTTTAAAATTGTGACAGTACAATTTAGATAAAGTTTTGGGAGATATTTTTAAATTATAGTAACTTGAGGTAAACCAATACTTGGAATGCTCCTATTTAAAAAGAAAATACCCTCAATGCTAGTGGTAGAGAGAACAGAAATCAAGTAAGTTTTATGTTGTAGATAGAATATCAGAACATTTATATCTTGTGAACTTATGGGAAACTAATTTTTAAAACAATCCTTCTTATTTTTTAATACTAAATCATCTAAATTGAATTATTTCAATATTCTGAAGATACTATTAACTTTTACACTGCATATGAAGATTTGTAATATCCTGAAATGTATTTCATAATTAATTTTGGTTTATGGGTTGTTGGAGGTATAACAGGTATAACACGAGGGCTCTATTCATCCATCTGCAGTTCTTTGTCAGTAAACAGAACTCACATTTATTTTTATTTTAATAATTATGATGTTTAGAAATATTTATACCATAATTGTGTTGTCATAATGGAAGAACATGCAACAAAGCCATTAATGCAATTAAAGGTCACTTGTTCATATTGTGATGGGCTGCTCATTCACAGGATCTGCATTAAGGGTCAGTGCTGTAACATGAAATGGATTGGCCTTGTTCAACCTGTAAATAAATGGGTCAACTTATCTTGTATTTGCCAGACAAGTAAAGTAGGTGACATATTCCCACTTTCTTAGTATTAGAAGATAGGTAGGTGAAAGAGATCTTCTGTAAACTGTTGCTTGGTAAATATTATTACACTTTATATCTACAGGGATTGTATTTTTCACTAAAGTAGTAGTGCTTTTTAGACAAAGGTGTAATTTAAAATGCTTTTGATGGTGAGTTATTAAGCAAAAGGAGTTAAGCACCATACGAACAGTAGTTCTCAGCAAGAGCTGAGTTCCACCTCCATCAAATGCTCCTTAAAACCCACCAAATTTTAACAAATATGTATTTGATAATTTTATAATATTCTATCTTTCAAATAATAAAGAATTCCTTCATGGCTGTATACAGTAAGATCTATCTTTGAATTTTATTTGTCTCTAAAGTGCAGGAAAATAAAAAATAAAGCACATAGGAAGACACATTTCCTCAACCACAGGCCTGTATCATACATGAACCTAATTGATAAGCATTGAAGTTCAGGGCTGTTATTTTGCACACCCACATGGATGATCCATCCATTTACATCTTCTTATCTCAGTGGTCTTTTCTTATGCTTTTGATTATTGATCTGTGGGTGGAAAAAGTATTCTCTAAACCAGGAAACTGTAAGATAGCCCCATTGAAAACTGGGAAATAAAGAATCAGTTCTGTAGGAAAACAGAGCAAGGTTTGCCAGGATGTTTGAGATAACTAGTACCATGCTTAATCCAAGAAATTCCAAAATATTTTATTGTAATTTGCAAATTTAAGCTTAAGTGTTAGCATTTCCACTCTGAGGAAAATACTAGTGGGTTTGGATGAACATAAATCTGTAAGGATACCACAAATTTGTAGTTCTTTTGTATTTTTCACCTCTACAAAAACTGTTCTATAGCTTTTTGTGACTTTCATTTGAATGTTTGAGAGGGATGACTTGGCCACGGTAGCCTTGAGGGGACTACTGAAGTCTCCATGATGTATCCAGAATATCTACTGGGAGTTTGAATAGAACCTCAGTGGTTTATTTGTTAGTGAAACATTTCACATGTTTGGATAATAGCTGTACAGTGACCTGCCTCATCGTTGGGTTGGCTCTAGACTCTCCAGCTGGAGGAGTGAAGAGCAGTGGAGTTGGCAGACAGGCTTTGGGGGCTGTGAGCAGCAGAAAAAATAACAGTGGTGGCCACATTCTCAGCCCATATAGTGCTCCAGGTCAGGTTTTCAGGTTTTGGACATGCACCCTTACTTTTATTTGTAGTCAGCACACAATTAGATGAACAAGAGGAAAAGTTTTGCTGTAGTACTGGTACTGTAGTACTGTACAACTGTACTGTTTTTTGCTGTGTCACTGGTATTTCTTGCTTTAAGGGCTTTTACGTGCAACCTGCAGTTTGTCTGGTTACCTGTGTATTGGCAGGAAAGTATAGCAGAATCTGATAATTTAATTCAATATTAACTACTTTTTATTTTAAATTTCATGTATCAGATTAGAGTGGGAAACAATAAACTAAGGAAGACTTTCATCTGTTAATTTTACTTTATTTTGTTGGCCTAAAGCTGTCCTACATTGGTAGTGCTTACCTGCAGATGGAGAGTAGAAACCAAGGAGTGTTTGGTGCAGCTAAACTCTCAGGACTGACCAAGGGAAGTCTGCTTGCAGGTACAGCCACAGTTTGCACCCATCTTGTTGCTCAGGATGTCAGATGCACAGAGTAAACACATCCCTCAGCTGCACCTGAGCAACATTTCCTTTTCAGCACTGTATTATGTGGTGTTATCTGCTGGTTGCATCTCTTCCTGATTTATTAGAGATTTAGTAATGTGTTGCCTAATCAATAAACACTGTAGTCTCTCAGTTATGTCTCAGGTCTGCAATCTAAAGCCCCCGAGGCAACACCATGTACCTAATCAGTACTTCTTCGTTTTGGTTAAGGACTTTGTAATTCTGGGCAGATTGCAGGTTTCCTGTGCTGCCTCAAATGCCCTTTCACAAACCTTTTGCTACCAGAGAGTAGTGTGACAGCAGTTATATCAGCTTTTGCTGCTATAATATAGGGGGAAATGGTTCTCCATCTAGCATGAGTGTTTATTAAGAGATGCTAATTGGTACTTAAATTGTAATTCTTTTTGCTGTTAAAATAATTAATAAGGAGGAAATCTAATATTTGTATTCAGATCTGATCCTCAATAGTAGCGTAGCCATGGGCTGTTTGTGCTTGGTGTACATCATCTAAACTAAAAATAGCCTTCCTGTCATTTTATTGGCAGAGTTTTAGCTACTCCTTTAACTCTGTTTAAAAATGGATAGAGAGGAAGACAGCATAAATATTGAATGTGTGCAGATATTCCAGTAAGTAACTAAATTTCTGATGCTTTGAAGAGCTGTATAGTTAAATGAAATTCACATTTTGCTTAAGTTATGAGTAATTTTGTAAATTATGTTAATCTTTATTAGGTTAATTTTTCGTTTTGTAAGGCTATTGAAGTAGTTACTTCTCAATATCTAGGGATTATCATATATTTTCTTTATTTTATTAATGTCCTGCTTAGGCTCTTTTTAGGCTTTTTGTACAGTTTGATAAGCAATCACTGATGAGGTATTGCACTTCTCGTTTCTTAAATATAAAGCCACATTACTTCTAATTTCTTTTAAGAGAGAGAGTTTTTTCAAAGTAAGAAATCAAATCACTACTGCCTGCTAGAAACTTGAGCAATAGTCTGAAAATTTCTGATTTGTTCTGTTTTGTTTTTTGAAAACAGCAAAGGAGATCTGGCTTGTTCTTGTTCTGTCTGTCCTAAGAAAACATGGGCTACTTTTGGAATTTTGAGGACCACAGTTACTGTGTGGAAAAGACAGTTTTGAAGTAGGCTTGCATCTGTGTTGTCTTATTCCTGATCTTAAAAAGGAATTCTGGCTCTGAAAAAGCCATAAGAATTAGGTTCAGGTTACTGAAATTCCCCTAAAACTACAAAGGAAAATTTTTGTTGTGTTTGTAGAGTAAAGCTCTAAGGTAGAAGAGTCACACTGCAAGAATTTTGTCAGTGGATTACTTAACATCCTTATATAAGACACACTTTTTCTTCTGTAGTCTGAACTAAAAATCATACACATACCATGGTCTCTTCTACTTCTGCCTCCCCTGTTTTGCACATCTGCACCATGGTGTGAGTTTGCATCTTTTAGGAAAATATTATTCTGCAAATTCAATTTAGGAGTTGCACATGCTCGTGCAACAGGTGTATCTGGCATACTTTCTTGCATCACTTATTTGGGTTGGCTTTTTTATTCTTTGTTTCTTGGGTTTTTTTTAATAATCTCGTTACTTCACAAATTGATCTAAAATACAAACATTTATTGAAGATACAGTAAGAGGAGGTGTGCTTGAAAGTAAGTTATGTTAACTGCTGGCTTTATGGAAGGCTGTTGGTGTTGTTACAAATAAAATTATGGGGAAAAAAAAAGTTATGGATGTTGCAGTTTTTACATGAGAGCATCCAAAGTAAATTGAGTAGTTGCATTCCATCAGTTCCAAGTGCACAGCAGTGATAGAGTATTTACTTGCAGAAAGTAGGCATAACTAGAGTAGTGTTGTATGTACAGTCTAGACATCTGGTAAAAATAGTTATATATTAAGCAGAATTAAGCAGAAATAGTCAGAGATCATTTTTATTGAAAGAAGTACATCATTTCTATGAAGTGTTGAGTTTATGAGTAGAGAAATAATTTTACAAGTATCTTTTTTCTTAAAAGAGGAAATACAGTTTTGTACAAAATGACATTCCTAAAGGATTTACTGTTCTCAGCATAATAAAAATATTGTAAACCTACTTCCTATCTTGAAAAATCAAACCAGCTATTCTTATTTCAAGTTTCATCTAATATATTGTTCCGTATGGTTGTGTGATAAACACATTATTCCTTGAACAGGAATTAAGAGTAAAGCTGCCAGGAAGGGGTTTTGTTGTCAGAGTAGTTCCCGCCTCATGTTTTGTAAGAGATTTCATGGTCCCATTGTAAAGAGTGGATGATTTAAAACGTGTTCCCAAGATAAACTTTCCCATTGTCATTAATGAGGATGGATAATACTGAGTGACAAGTGCATTAGGAATGACACAGAAAGAGCTGTTAGATTTGTCAGAGCATATCACTTCAGGCAATGAAACTTGAGGACATTCTCTTTTAGCAATTTTTTGCTATTTATTAGAGAACCAAGGATTGTGATTGCTCACACAGGTGGATTTTACTGTTTTGTTCATTAAATATTTAGGTATCTTTGAAAAGGTAAAGGTGATAAGTATGACCATTTTACTCCACTGTGAGGTGTGTTAATGGTTGCTTTGCTTACCAATAATTCAGCATGAATATATACCTTCAATTTGTTTATAAAAATTTTGACGGTGAATATTTTTTAATTTGCAATGTTTTCACTGAAAAAGGAATATTTAAAGTTACGTAAGAAGAAGCGCTCTGAACTGTCACAGTGAAGCTTCTGGGATAAAGAAGCTTAAAATTAGGACACTATACATGTAATTTACATTGACTTTAAAAATTTCTCCTCTCCGCAGAGAAAGGCTCTTTAAATATTTATCTCTGAATAATTAATAATGCATGACTTTTTTCTGGTGTTTAAAATTTTTCCAAACTCCGACATGCCTATCAGTTTCCATTTTGAACATGCAATTGGTCACTTTTTCGCCTTGATTCCTCTTGCCTGGCTGCCAACCAAATTTTGCCTCCGTGCACCTCCTTGACGCTAATAATGACTGAGGTTCTGTTCCTTTGCGTGCAAGATTTCCCAGGCGGCAGTTTGGGGCTGGGATAAACTATCTATCATCATCACATACAACTAATCTGCCTCAACCAAACCACCCTATGATTGAAATTGCATTTGACAATTCAACCTCTCCTTGGCGTGCCTGAGGTGAACATAGCTACAGACCATCCCCGGAAGGGCATAGCAACTCCTCCATATGTTGGGGAGGATCCTTTTATTTGTGTCAAGAGACTTTTAGCAAAGCATGTATAGACAGAGAGAATTTTTTTTTCCTAAGACTTCCTTGTTATCAGATGTGTGGCTGCTGCTCTCACCTAACCAAAGCGTTCTGATTTTGCGAAGCGTTTTCTGATTTTTAATTCGCTGAATCTGTCAGACTCGTTCTGTGAAGTAACCAGTGCAAGACTGGATGTATAGGAGATAAAAAATTCAAGAGGTATTTAAAATGTCATGTATTGTTTGTTAGAACGTTGTGCTATTAACAGACCAGCAGTGTGAGTCAAACATCAGACAAGATGCCTGTTACTGTGTTGACCTTTACCAAAGCTTACACCTGCTTGGAGCATTTTAATAATATAAAACCTAAGAAAGAATGACAAAGCAAAATCTGCTCCTGTCGTGTAAGAAATCTTTTCATTCTTTTCCAAGTTGAAAATTCATTCATATTGTGTATACTTACTCGTTTGAAAAGCTGTCTGTGCAAATATGATCTGACAAAACAGACCCTTTATTTCTGTGTAAGATTACTCAAATAATAGAGTAAAATCTTTCTAGGGTTGCTTTTTGCTAACTGTTGTCCTTTCTGTATGAAGTCACTTTTATCCTAATAGCTTAAGTAATAGCCTATATCATCAGGAGTACTACTTCTCATTAGTGGTGTGTATGATTAGCTTCTTTGTATATGATCAATTTTTTTCAAATACAAATTTTCACAATAGTTAGGTTAAAACCAGTCTATTTCTAGAAGGAGCATTTCTTTGTAGTTTTCTACTATAGTTCCAATATATGAGTTAAAAGATGCACTGTTTTGATCTATGGGTCCCTTCCATCTGGAGATATTCTATGGTTCTATGGTATCTGCAGTTAAATTGTCCTTCCAACCAAGTACAGCCCAATCCTCTTGCTGAAAAGGGGAGTTTCAGTGGGGCACTCAGAAAGTCATGACTTTATCAGCCTGATTTTCCTTCTGACACATCAGCTCATACTTTTCTCTTTTCTTAAAAATTGCCCTTTTTTGAGCACTTTCATTCAGCAGATTAAGTTCAAGCTGAATTAAATGCTTGATAGCTGAATGTAGTACATGTATCTATTTTGGGTGTGGGGAGGAAGCAAATAATAGGAATATCATGATTTCTGTAGGGTTTCCAGCCAACAAGACCAGAAGAATCAAGACCCTTTTGAATGTATAAATCATTAATCTTAGTAACCAGCTGCTCTGGAGGCAGGGAAGAATAACTCAACCACACAGCCATGCTCAGATGACTTGTTACAGTAGCTGTGTACTAAATCTACCCCTAATTTCTGTTCTGCTTTCTCTATTCATTTAGTTATTGATTACAGTTAATTTTGTTCTCAATGTTTTTTCTTTCCATCTGTCTCTGTGTCACAACACAGTGCCCTATGGATATGATCTTTAAACCACCTTTCCTGGGTATGAAAACCAGGATCACCGTGTTTGACCTGGTAATCCAAACACAGAACTCACTTAACCACAGCTGTTTGTATCATATTGCCTCAACTTTTTTGTTTTAGTAACTATTTAGTTTGGGAATGATTTCAGAACTTACTTTTTAAACTTGGTATTAACCGTGACTTCTTAATTTCTTAGCTTTTAATCTGCATTTGAGATTTTCTTGTGTATTCTTTTCCCCCATATGCAATAGTTATTGTCCACATCAGAATGAAGAATTGTCATTAAAAAATGAGATCTTTTTCACACCTTTGCTATTACTGTATTACATAAAACATCTGTGCTGTTTTCTGATCTGTAAAAGCAATATTAAAGGGATTTAGAGATTGCAAAGGAATTCCATCCTGTTACCACTGTGGCCAAAGGAATTATAGGAGAGTGATTTGGATTCTTTGGGTCTGCAAATTCATCAGCTGTTTGAGAAATGAGGCATTCACATCCTGCTATTCATACTAAGGGATTGATGCTGGAAGATCTTTATTTAGTCTAGGGTTTTTTTGCAAACAGTAAGAGCTATTTACTCAAAACTTAACTTCAGAGCCTGCTTATTTGTGAAACTGAGCAGACCCTGTATGTGCTTGTGTGAATGAAATCAATACAAAGCTGCATGAGCATCCAGTTGATAGTCTATAAAATTCATCCCCATCATTTGGAAAAAATCACACGGTCTGAAAGTAAATTATAGCAGAGGCATCGTTTGCCCTTTTCAGAGAGCTGGATGAACCCTAGGGGATTGAATTACAATTAAAACCAAGGATACTTTGGCTTGGCTAAAGTTGTCCCCAGGAATTCAGCTGGCAGTCTTTTCCAATTTTTTTCATATGACCAAGTGCCCAAGTAGGGTAGCAATAACTGGTCCCAGTGTCATGCTCTAGCAGGGGGGTTGGAAGGATGATCTTGAGAGGTCTGGGATGGAAGTTCAACAATTGGAACTTCAAATCAAGCTTCTTCAAATGCTGTGGGCACTGCCGCTGGCTATTTCTGAACTCCTTAGTGACACAGAGTCCCTGTGACTTAGTAGTATTGATTTGCCAAAAGAAATGTAATCTCTGGTCAGAAAATCACTGTCTGATGAGTTTTCACTCAGCTCCACAATTGATGAAAGTTCTACATAACATTAAAAATTCTCAGCTTATCCTCAGATGTCTTTGCTTCTTCCCAGGGCCCATGAAGACAAAGACAGAAAAAAGCTTTTTCCACAGTCTGAAGCCTGTTCCTCATGAATATTCAAAGGCTGCAGCACAAAGAACAGAAAAACATATCAATGCAACCACTTTTATTGATAAAGAGCTACTGATTCAGGTGTTTCATCATGCTGCCTTTCCTCCTCTCAGTGAAAATCTATGAACCTTTTCCCTTTTCATACTTTTTCTCCATCAGTCTTCGGCTCCCTTAGCTCTTTTTTGGAGATGACTGATTGCCAAATCTTACTTTAATTGTATAAGCAAGATGAGCTATGGACACTGTGACCACTGTTTATTCAGTTCATTTTGTCTTTTTTCCGTTATAAAGTTTCCATGGTCTGTAAAGTTTAGGGACCCTGGTTACATAAATTGCTTCAAAAGAAGAACCCCCTTTCAGTGGGAATCACAAAATGCCTAAAAGACAGGAATTGTTACTGGGAGGGTTTCTCTGTGCACAACAGAAAAGTCTCTTGGCCCACCTTGAACTTATGCTTCATTTGCAAGTTCAGGGAATATGATTCTGGCACCTTATTTGTAAAGAGGATTTTTTGCTGTCTTTTGCTATACAGAGCATCTGCTTCTGTTTGCTTATTAATGTGTCATCAGAGATACGTTTATTTTAGTGAGTCAAGACTGTTGTCATTGGACTTGTCATGGTTCCAAAAGTTTTTAACAATTTGCTAATTTAACAATTGTTTATTGTTCATTTGAACTAGCACACCTCTTTTTCAGGATGTAGGTGAATGCATGAGTTTTTCCTTTAGTCTGTGGTGAGTAAATGTAGCCAATGGAGACAACTGAGTAAGAAGATGACAAGGATGTCATCTGAGATGACAAGGATGGACACTTGTTGGGGTATGAAAGAAAAGACAAAGGAAAAATTATGGGGCTCAATGATTCATAGTTAAGAGTAGAGGAGAAGAAAGTACTACAAAGAGGAAGCAAGTGAGGATGTAGTAAAAAATCCAAGGCTTCACTTAAGTTGATTAACTATATCACAGTTTTTTTAATTCTGACAGCACCAAGGGCAGGTTTTGGGTCACCTGTGTCTAGCAGAAAGTTAGTGATTGAAATTCATTTAAGAAAAGGTAGGAAATACTTTTAACCACAGTGCGTACAGCCATAATATATAAGAATGGTTCTTCTGCTCAGATATCTTGGATTGTCTTGTAAATTTTCCTAGATTTATCAGATCTTCAGAAAAAACAAAGTACTGTCTCGGCGGTTTTAAATTGATCTGGTTTTGCAGCTGGGGTTTAGCAGTTCCTTTCAAGCAATTATTATTTTGGTACAAGTGTATATGAGATGCTACCTGTCAATGAGTACTTGGGGAATCCTCAGTATGCAGATCACTGACCTGATAAACTGCAGCAGCTCCATGGGAGCTGTTATGCTCTGTCGCATCAGTGAGTATTTAGGGACTCTTTAATATGTGGATTATTAGGACAGAAAAAAGTGGCTGCAGCCTATTGTGTCAGTGCAGCTGTTCCACATGAGTGTTAAGATATTACACAGCCTTACAAAATGTTGTAGAAAAGTAGTTGACTAATCTCATGTAGTAGCCAGGATTTTATGTCAGGCAAATGGTCTTTTTTAACATTTTCCCAAAAGAAGTTTAGGCATTAATCCTCATACTACACTCGCTGAGTTTTCAGATCACTTTAGTAAAAAGGGGCATTTTTCAGTTACATGTTGAGGGGACAAAAAATTCCCAGATCAAATTCCGTGCTGATTCATTCCATAATTTTGTCTATAGTTTAGGAAGTAAACAACAACAGTAAGATAAATTCTCCCATCTAGAAATGTCTATCCAAATAGGCCAGGAATAAATTATCACATAAATAATCCAGATTTTTGAGTAGTTTTCTAAGATAAAGCTGATTTGCCACCTAGGAGGATCAGATTCATATATGAAGTTGCATCTTTCGTATTGATTTCAGAAGTATCAGAATTTTGACTTAGATTTAGTCATGGTTTTTCTTTGAATTTTCTTCTACAAATGAAGAGTGGCTGCTGACTTAATTAAAATAGTATTCTGATCATATGGGCATAATTAAAAATGGTGTTAGGTTGGACTTCATAACCTGATACTGGCATGTATATTTAGAAGAGTTTAAATTCATATTGTGAGAAATTTATACAGGAAAATATTAGTAATATTAGTGGAGTCTTGCTTTCTTATCTTGTGTGAATCTTCATCCAGTCAGATCACCAAACTTTATTTGAAGCATTCTTGTAAGCTGCATTTGCTAGTGTAATTAAAAATAATTTTCCTTTTTTTGGAGCAATGTTTCAAAACCTTTTCAAGATGCTGGTTTCAAAACTTTTCAAGATCTAGACAAATTTTGCCTAGATTTTTTTTCTTAGATAATTAATATGAGAAAATGCCTAGTACTGAACTTAAGGGGGAAATTTTTAAATGGTGTTTACTTTCATATGTATTTACATCTAAAGGGATGTTGGATAGATGAAGCATGAAAATGCGGGGTTCAATGTCAGAATTTTAAACATGATTTTTCCATTTGTCAAAACCTAAAATAAAAATGCAGTTTTCAAGTACGTGCCCTAAAACAGCTAAAAATCTTTCTGGTAGTGGTCCCTTTACTATTCTGTATTTGTCACGGGGGAAAGTGTGGAAACATGAGGTGTATACACATTCATGCTCATACTATTAGAAGAAACCCACTATGAACATGTAAATCTTTCCCAAGTGTTCAAAAGATGTTTTAAGTTAATGTTTTAAGTGAACAAGAGAGAAAAAAAAGTCTTGCTAAGAATACTTTTAAGAACCAAACCTGATTCCATCTCTTGTTATTTTTTGTGCATTCATCCAGAAGAGTTCAATTTATTTTCCAGTCAAATTTATCACCAAAGTAATTATACAATTTCAGGTTTAGTTTTATAACTGAAAATATTGGCTGGATTTGTGAGTTGTGTTCCCAGTGTACTAATAAATTACGTTTGAACTTTGTCCTTCTGAATTCAGATTTGGAGAAACTTTAGATGTAGTGGTAGCATTTTAAGCACTGAATGCTAATTTCTGCCTCTTAAACTGAGGCAAGCTGTGAAAAGCAAAGACTTATTAGGAGGAGCTGTCAGCATAAGTTTACACTTTGATAAACACTGAGGTTCTCAAGGTTTCTGAAATTACATTTTTTATTTGAAAAGAATATTCCATTATATCTGTTATTAATAATCCTAGAACATATCATGGTAACTATATGCCAAAGCAAGAAAATAGATGGAAAGTAATAGCAATGAAATATTAATAAAATTAACAAATTACTGTGACTGCTAGAATTGTATTAAATTAGCACATTGAGTAGATTATCAGGGTAAAAATAATAATATGGATAAATTATAGAAATATTATTAATTTCATTAAGTACTCCAGATTTGGAAGTTTTCCAGAGTCAGTTTACGATTAGGAGTTTCTGATGGACCTGATATCTATATTAAAATCACTTGTGTTTGTACTATTATATCAGTGTTAAAGAATAATAGTTAAGATTTAGAAAGCTTGTGGAGGCTTCAGGTCTGAATTCACAAATTACAGAATCAGGCAGGTTGGAAAGGACCTCTGAGATCATCAAGTCCAACCCTTAATCCACTACCACTGTGGTTACTAATTCAGGATATTTAGAATAAAAGTATCATCAGTTGTTTTTATCTGCCAGCTGCCAATGATTTTACCCAAGAAACTAGAAGGAATAAGGACATTTTCCATCGTTGGAGATGTTAAATAGTGTATTAAGATTTGCAACCACTTCTGTTTATTTTTCTGTCTTTAATATTTGAGTATTTGGGGGATTTATCAAAATGTTAAAGATAAATTTTACTAAGGAGATTCATGACTTTACCATGATTTTAAAAAGTTACGAAGTAGTCAAACAAAAGTGTCTTAAGGTGTGAGGGGTTATAGCCATACCTACTTATTTGACCAATTTGTTCATACATTGATAGCAGTGCTGGTCAGGTTGCTTTCTAGTAAAATCAGCTTCTAAAAATGCAAAAGTGACCTTTATATACCCCCAGCAGCATATACAGTCATGGTTATTATATTATTCTCCTTACATTACCAAGTAAGGATTTTGACTTCTGATGCCCATGTGGAAATGGCCATTTTGCACATTGCAAATTACAAAAATAGACCGGATCTGATCTAATGAATTTGAATAGTGTCAGTTACTCCTGAAACATTTCTTAATTGCTTCTTGCAGGTACTCACCCACTTTGCTTTAATTTAGTTTTCATGCTGATTTACCATTAGGTGGTTATCACAAAACAGATCTTTCAATTAACTTTCCAGTATTTAAGGTCTTTATTTGACAAAGTATCATGATTCATGATGATAACACATTGTCAGTCAACTTTCTTAAAGCTCATACTGTTTCAGAGTAATACAAATAGCATCAGTGGAAGTGCTCCTCTGGCTGTGGGTAAGTGCATCCAAGCTGTATGAGCTGACAGCTGATATCCACAGCAAAATTCAGAATGTCTCTGTGAGCCCTGCCTTCTCCAAGTGCACTGCCACAGAAGGGGATGTGTAGATCCTTTCTGTACTACTTAGATGCTGCATAGCTGAGCCAGAGAAACATTAATTTCTGTAAATGCCTTTAAGGTTAAACTGCCTTCTTTTGGTGTCAGCCTTTTCAGTTGCATCAGAGATCTGTGACAGTCTTACTCCTCTTCCTTCCCATCCATCTCCTTCTTACCTAAGCTTTGATCACTGGGTATTTTTTCCTTAGTCCAAGGGATCTTCTTTTGAGACCACCATAGCACTTCTTCTTGTGTGGTAGGGAACAAGCTTTGTGGTAACAATTAAGCCAATTCCTGTCCAACAAGGAACTTTTGGACCCTTCTCTAAATGGATGCTGCTGAGTGAGAAACACAGCTCAAAGCCTCTGTAATGCAACTGTTCATGGGGACAGGAACTCAAAGGCCTGAGGGAAGCTGCTTCTGCTGTAGTTGCTTCTCAGATTTTATTGTCTGCTCTACAGTTCATATTTTCAGGAATTCTGGAGTTGAGAGATATGAAAAGGATGGAGTACTTTGTGACACTTGATACACATGCTGCTCTGTATAACAGCAAAACTGCCCTTTATGCAAATAGAATGAAACAGACTACGTCAGGAGATGTTGCAGACCACAGGCCTTGGAGCCATTTGTGATTTCTTCTATGTGAAAGCCTTAACATTTGAAGTGAAATCCAAATATGAACCTGTTATATGATCACTGTGCTTCACCATCAAATGTTGCTTTAGTAAAGCAAGCTGACAGAATATCTAAATAATGTGTATATTTCAAGATGCTTTCATTCCTGTTTGTTTATGTACAAAAATATATTTGTGCAATGTGTAATAAGGATTTTAATAAATGCTTGAAAATGGATTTCTTAATATGCTCATTATGTTTCTGAGCATGCTAATTCTTTAAGGAAATGAAGAAAAAATAATGAAATTATGTTACACAGGTACTTAATTTTTTTTATCTCTGATACTACTCTGGTAATTAATGTCTGGTTTATGCAAACTAGACGATATCTCTTACTGGACACATTACTGTCAAGAAAATATTACTTGCCTTAATTATCAGTAATGAAGCAGGGATAAGCTGCTCACTTAGATATAATATATCTAATGACCTTTTCAGCTAGAGGTTGTGATGAAAGGTATCAGTTTCACAAATTATGCCTCATTCAGTTTCTGGCCTTTGTCTAGATGAATGTTTTGAGGATGAGTTTTAAAGTCAGACATAAATTGTGTTTGGTGTTTAAAATTGATTTAGTGTCTTGCTTTTAGTACATCATTTTCTCTCTTATAAATTACACCAAGCCTCATTTTTATCTTCATGTTTTGTTATGAAAGTCAATAGTTAAGTCTAGTCTTGTCTTATTAACTACTGCTGTATATTTTGACATTAGTAACCAGCAGAGGAAAGATTAAAATAAGCATTTTAATATGAACATGCATCGTGATTTTTAAAAAGCTTCTCTTTGGTTATGTTTATTTTTAAAAATATTTGATCAAAGTTTTTCTTTCCTAATTCTTTACATATAAACCAGTTTAAAACCCACGATCTTTCCTAACTTTAATTCTAGTTCATATCATTAGGACTGAAATGGGTAAAGTTAACAACTTTCTACTCCTTCCTTAATCTCTGCTTTACAATATGATCATCCATGAAGAATCTGATTAACTGCATAACTGTGATAGTTTTATGCATCATAAGCAATATGTCCAGGGATAAATTTAAGCAGTAAGCATCAACTTTCATTCCTACAGTATTCCAGTTGGTTCCAGTACAGTTCATTGAGCTCTTGCAAATTAACCAAACCCATTATAGTTGTTAGGATGGATGTTGTTAGGGATCAGCTCCAGTTTGAAACCACCCTTCTGACATGCAGGAGTGGAGGTGACAAACTCTTTAAAGACTTTAGATTTATAATTCTCTTGGAGGAGCCAAACTTCTGGCCTCTGTCTGTGCTGAAGAGGATGTTGAGACATCTTAGCTTCCTTATGGTAAAACTCTCACCTTGTCCTGTTGTCAGCTTTCCTCTGTGTCCTTAATAGCACGAGGGAGTCAGAAAAGCTTTGCTTTCATCAGAATTCTCTTCAGTTTGAGTTGACTGAAATAAACCTATCAGTAATACAGATGATTGCTTAGATCCACAGTGTGATATTGAACAGAAATAAACCCCACAGCCCTCAGGCTACACTGAGAGGAGGGAGGACAGAGCAAATTGTTCTGTAGAAAGCGTGGGAGATATTGAATGAATTGTTACAGGAATTAATCAGCTGATCCCAATTCTACTTGCCTCAACCAAAGAAAAGAAAAGATTAAGGACCTGCCTGTTGGAGAAGGAAACAGCCCTATTCTTGCCACAAGTGCATTATTTAAGATATTTACTTCCTATTGCGTTCTTTTATATTTTAAATTCTGCAGCAGTGGTTGTATATTGACCTCAAAACTCTTCAAATCATGCAAGAACCAAAAAAGTCATGTTTAGACTGAACTACTAAGCCATGATTTCATAATCCTAAAAGCACTTCTAAAAGCAGCTGTAGGATGAGACTCATCCCTTAGAACTCGCATCTAAAGCATTTCTATTTGGCCTCATTTAGAAGGGTATTTACATGCAAGCCACAAGATATTGTCCCATTTAATTTATTTTTCCTTATATATTGTATAAACAACTTGGAGAAGTATCTTTGGAACCATTGCATTCAATAAAAAATTCCAAAATACTTTTTTCCCCCCCAATATCCTACTGTAGTACTTGAAGCCTAAATTGAAAATGTGCTTCATTGGTGCCATATTAGTGCTGACTTCATATACTTTAAAATACAAGTTAGAAAGTGTATTGGTTAAATATTGGTTAAATAAGTCTTTATAATACTGTTCGAGCAATGTCAAATACAATTTTTATTTTAAAAGATTTTGTTGGAATTTAGTCTTTGAAAATATTAATAACAGCTTACAGCAGGTAGGCTATAAAATAACACTGTATGCTGTCTATTAGTTTCTGGTTGAAAAAGCACAGCAGTACTTTAGTTCATTACCTTTGAAAAAAACAGTAACAAGATAATACAGCTGCCTCTGATTAAGATGTAAATTCTTTCTAATTAGAATGTAAATTCTTACATTTAAATGAAGACATCAATTGTCAGGATGCCATATGATATCTTATTCCACCTTGCCTGAATGAAGCCCTCACTGTTCATCTATGGCACTAAAATAGTTTTGCAATCCCTTTGTTCTCTGATTCTTGTAATATTCTCTCTTCATGTTCCCTTTACACATTGCTTTTGTTTGTTTTCCCCCTGCATCTGATATTGTTGTGTCTTGGGATTTTGCAGAAATTTGGAATGAAAATTGAGTTCAGTCAGTGCCAGTATTTGCTTGTGCCTCAATTACTTCTGCTGAATTTTCCTCAATGCAAATCAGGCAGGTTGCATAAAGTGGTGCATGTATTTGAAATAATTAATTTTCTGTAAAATGATGGATCAAGTCCAATCAACCTTCATGAAATCTAAATAAAAGAATAGAGAATTAGAAATTAATTAACATTTTGTGTCGCTAATACTTTATTATGCAGTCTAAACTATAAATAACTTTTATTTTTGAGCATAACTTTTTATTATGAACTGTTGATGATAACCTTTGACATAATTATCTTGTTAAGCTATATCGGTGTAAGCATATTAACCTAAATTTAATGTCATGAAAGGCATTGTAAATTAATAACATTTTAAAGTAGAAAACTGCAAGATAACAGAGTTTTAGAAGTCACCCATTAATTATTTTACATGTTAAATTCTGCCACAGAATTAAGACAATCTCTGTCTATCAACTGATTTTAGAATTATTAGTTTCATTGTTGCATTAAACCAAACCATAATACTAGATCTTGTTGACTCTATGAATACATCCTTAGATATTTTTGTTGGAAGCCTGGTTTTAACTGAATACCTATGTGGGACAAGTTCACCTTTTTCTTACAAACACATGCTTTCTGTTGCTACTCAAAATCGTTCTTCTTTTCCCCCTTTATGATAATTTTTAGTATGTGTCTTTTGCAGAGCATTTCATGCTAATAAGATTCTCCATATCCCAGACTTGGTCATAGGTAGTGACAACATTTTGGTAAAACAACATAAATCTTAATATAAGTGGCAAAATATATTTTGTTCTAACATAATTAAATATCTTTGTGTTGTATAAATATTACTAATAATGCCTTTATGTGCAGAAAAATATAATTATGACCAAATTTTTAGTAGTAGTAACAGATTATATGATGTTTCCTGTTCAGCCAACACACCTGTATCACGATTTACTTAAAATATTAAACGTAAGGATCAGAAAAAGTTGAGTACAATTTTAAAAAGCTAGAAAATATTCTCATAACAATAGTCAGTTAACACTGGTGTTAGCATCATGGATATATTAACAGTTCTTGCCATAAAATCTTTCATTAAGTAAGATGTGGGTTTTTTCCAACTGAATTGAAGCAGTTGCTCCTTCCCCACCTAACCTGATGCTTTTGCTTAGAAATACCCAATAAGGTGATGACCATATATTCCCTTTTTTGCAACACTGTGGTGTGTCCTGTATTTCTTCTTGCTTGAATTTATATTTGATGACTTTATTGTCTTTTAATCCATTCTGAATTTCACTTAGCTACTGTTTTTCTCTAGAAAAAAAAAAAAAAAAAAAAAAAAAAAAATTGCTCCTGTTCACAATTCATTCTCTACATCAGTCTGACCAAAGACAATTTCTCATTCATCATAGACATAAATTACATCTCTAGAGCTTTCTTAGCAGTCCAAGCCTCCAGTAATTCTACTGTGGAAGGAACCCCAGGCTCTCTGGTTTCCTTCAAGAATCCCCTGCCATATCAACAGGGCTGTTTAAAGTGGAAGCTTAATAAGTTTGTGGAGGTAATCTTGTTTACATCCTGCCATTAACTAATTTACTTTTCACCTTCAGTAAGTTCTAGACTAGATCTACCTTTTGTGGGTAGCCTATAGTCTATATTTTTATATGCTGATATATTAATTTTTCTGATGAATCAAATCTCAGCTATAATTACAGTCTTGCTGAATACCTCAGAAGGATGTGTTGTCAGCAGAGAAGGGGAGTTACATTCTGAATCATATCAGGCTCATATCTCTTACTCCTCAGTAGTATCTCTCACAGATACATCTTGCTCAGTTCTGCCAGAAATTTTCTTCTGTTGCTGCTTTGGTTTGCTTTGAGTATTTCTTCTTCGTGTGGCATTTTCAACTATTCCTAACATTGGGAAAGTGTAGCTCTGTAGCAGTAGCTGTCTAGGAAAGTTTGATATGGTCCCCTTGACAAGGAAAAGAATCTTTTCTTTCTCCTCCTGTCTTCTTTTTTATTAATTTTTCGTATGTTGCATCTTGAGGGCTCTGTTCCAAACACATAAATATCTTTTATGTGACTCAGCACCACCAAGGTCAGCTTCTTCACATTTTAACACTGCCTATTTTAAACCCTGATATATTACTACAAAAGTCCAGCGAGCTATTGCAAACCTAAATGTAAATCAAATTAGGTTTTGCCTCCTGGTGTTACTTCACCACTATTTAAATTGGTCAGAGAACTGTGTAGAGCAGAAGTGTCACTGAAGTCAATTTTTAAAACACTCAAGTTAAACTTTGGGCTGAATGTCAGTCTCTCTGCAGATAGTTTCATATGTTTGAGGAGGTTGCTCTGAATTTTGAAATATTTAAATACTCTACAAAACAGTTTTAGTTGTCTCCACCAAGTAACTGCGAGGCAAACTGCCAGAGTTTATTGTACTCATCATTTGTCTCTACAGTTGGTGAGGAAACAAAGACATTCAGACATTCTGCCATATTAATGGGGAAACATCTGCCCTTCAAAAGAGAGAAGTCTGATTAAATAAAAGAGAATAACTTATATTGTCAGTATGAGAAAGAGTGTGGGATAATTAGTGGGAAATTATAGGTCAGGTGTAGGGTTCCTGTGACGTTTTTGGTCCCTTTTATTAATCCTGCCAGTTTTTGCCAAAATGTAGGCATAGATAAGAACTTAAGTTTAAACTCTCAGTATTAGCTAGACCTGTCACAGACATTTGAAAGATTCAAAGCTAAACAATAAAATAATTAATTTACTAAGACCTTTGTGGCAGGATTCCCATTACAAAATGATGAAATAATACCTCCAAAGTCACAAGAGGCAAACATTTTTCCTTGCATACTGTATTATGCAAGACAAAAATAATTTAATGCATGCTAATGATAATTGTGTTATTCATTTTACTTAGAAGTGTAGGGGTGATGGAATGAGAAACAAATATTTTGAATAGATGTTTCCATAGAGCAAATGAAAGCAGTGCTGGCTGTGAATAAGTCATGGTAACAACGGTTCAGACATTTATTTTGGACAAATATCATATTATTTTGCCTAACATGAGCATTAAGTATGGCTTTTGCATTTATTATGCCCTGAATATGTCATCAAAGAGCCTTCTTCTGAATAAACTTGCTTAAATTACAGATATAAGGACCCAGTATGTTTTAAAATGTGCTTTAAAACGCATGCAGAGTAGAATTGACATTGAAACATATTACATGTCTTTAATTTCATTTGCTTTACTTTTGTTTAAAAGTTGGAAGATGAGTTCATAATTGTGTATAGTAACTTGCTGTGTTAAGCAGTAAAATAGGCAAAAGCTTTGTTTTTCATTTTGCTGGTGGCTTTGAATTTTATCTGAGTAAGGCAGCTTTTACTAAATGTGGATATCACTGAATTCCCCACTACCATCAACCAGACTGAGCCCATCAGCCTGCATGGCTTTTTTACTGTAAAAAAGAAGTTGCAGCTTTAGGCATTGAAAATAGGGAATTTTCTCACTGAATGCTGACCTGTGTGCAAATCTGTACAGCCTAATTTGAAGACAACTTAAGCATATAGGATTGTATGCCAACATTACTTTGTGAACTTCATATGAACCATGCTTTTTAACAATGTAGTTGTAATAATTCAAAAATCCAAAAAAAAACCAAAGATAAAAGCACTTCTCAGCAGGTTGATAGTACTGAGTAGTATAAATAGTACAAGTACATAGATATTAAGTATTTTGAGCATGTACAAAATCTTGAATTTTAGCAATTTCCATTGATGTGTTATAGACATAAACTCCATTTCTTTTATTTTTAATTCTTTGTTGCATTATTGGTATTCCGTTTAAGCATGTTTTCCAGTAATTTCTTAGGAAGCTTGCATGAATATGTAAAAGAAACCAATAAAAACTTGGCAAAAGCCAAATCCAGCCTTATATCTACAGAAATCATTCCTGGCCAAATACTATATATTCACTACTTCTAAACTTTTTTTTGTTTGTGTTTATGCTATCTCTGAAATCAGAAGAAAGCTTTCTAGACTTTCATTTCCACAGCAGCCTGAGGTTTTTTTAAATTGCTTGATATGAATTGTTCTTTTGTTGTTATCCACTGCTCCAACCATTTAATCAGTCCAGCACTGTTTGTCTATAATCTTATGTGGATAAAAAGCAGAGGAGTTAAACATCTTTTTTTACTAGTTCAGAAATCAGTCAAAACAGAATGGTGAAATCCCTTTTCCACAATCATGTTACAAATTCAGATAAATCAGTATGAGAAGTTACTTCTCTGTGAATGTGCATGCTAGGGAGATAGTAAATTACATGTTGTGTCTCTGGATGTGAAATACAGCATGTATATATACACACACACACATCTACTGAAGGAGCTTAGACTATATAATATATTCAAAATAAAATTTCTTTTACATTAATGTTTTCTGGTTTGATCTGGGGTGTATCTTAACACAAATAGACGTGATCAGGCAAAAATACAAAGTCAATTTTTAAAAGCTGACAGAATGGCTCATGTGTGTACGAGTTACCCTGTAATACATAAATCTTAATGCATCTCTATTTTTGATGACTCACCTGTATATGCTGAATTACTGATCTGTAATAATTTTGCTGTTCCATAATAAATTGCTACCATAGTAACCTCATAGTACTGCAGAACAGCATCCTCCCAGAACTAAGCCAACCACATATTGTTACAAATCAATGAAAATAATTTAATAGGAAGTTTCTAAATATCAGTGAAGTTCATCCATATTTTTTTCACTCAGAGGTTGTCTGTACTGACTATTGCAGTCAGCATTAGATGTTAAGTTACGTATTTTGCACTGTAGCTGTCTTTGTTCTTAGCATTTATTTAACATATAGAAGGCATTAATTATAGTCCAGAAGTCCAGCTGAGAGCATCTCACTGCAGCAAAAAGGAGATGCCTTTTTTGGAACTGAGCAACAGTAATCTGAGAAGTGCTAAAAGGTATTTTTTTAGCATATCAGTTAAATATTGTTTTCTCACCTTCCCGCAAGCATTAAATTTCGGTTGTCACTTTACTACTTTGCTGCAGATGTCTTTTAGAATAAGAATTAAGGTCAATTATTGTTCTTGAAAATGAAGCTTTTTTCCATTTGTGGAGGGTAGTTTTTTCTCAGAAAGATGAGGCCATTGGTCAGATTAGGCACAGACACCTAAGCCATAATGCTGATCCAGCCCATTCTTCAGAGATTCCACAGACACTCTTCATGAATCTGTACTTTTTGTGCCTCTCAGCTGCTTGGCTGTTCTGTGATTGGCATCTAATATGAAATGTATGATGGTTTTTGAAGAGAAAATACTTCTTTCATTGACTTTTGGAAGAGACTCTAGGAAGAAGTTGGAGTTTTTCTTGTACTGATTTGCATTTGCAAATTCTACCAAATTTTCAAGGAATACAGCAGCCATTTGACCAGACCAAAAGGAGCTGGCTGTATTTACAAGTAATTAACTCTTACAAACAAATTCTTAAAAGCAATAAAATATGATGGCTACTTCATACAGCCACTTTCCAATATTTTTATCAGAAAAGCTGAATAATGATCTTTATGAACATTAGGTCATTCTAACAGAATCTGATTATCACTTGAATTTTATTTTTTTTTTACATAATTTACATTACCAGCACTGAATGAAGGTGCTCTAACTAAACAGTAACTATGTTAACCTGTTCATTCCTGGTTATTTCATGTAAATACACAGTATCTGAAAATCCATTGCAAAATTGGGCATTCCTTCTAGGAGCATGTAGGTCTCCCTTCATCTTGACATAAGCATACAGCTCATGAAAATCAAGATATATATGCTCTATATATTATTTTAAAATAGCAAACTTAATTAATTTGCCTTGTCTCTAACTTGGAGTTTGAATATAATTGTAGGATTCTTTAAAAAATATGTTCAGTGCTACTTTGAATCTGTTGTAAGGAAAAACCAAATGGAAACTTTTTCTTGTCTGCTTTTATGCAAATTATTCCTTTCAGTTACTTAAAATTTCAGGTTCTTAAGACAAATAATGCTGCTAATTTTTCATAACCTACCCACAAAAAACAGCCTTTTCACTTCGTATGTGCAATGTGACATGAACATAGAAGAAGTTACAAACTAATGTTAGTAAAAGGAAGTCATCTTTCATTTCTGTGGGCATGATCCAAGTGAGTGGGTGTTCTCTGCTTCTTATGTTGCCTTATATTTGTGACTCCTGCCATAGGTAACTTTGGCATTGCTCACAGGCTATTCATACCAAACCTATTTGAAGCTCTTTCCCACACATCCAATACAGAAATGAGATACCTCTTCTTCTAAGATGTGCTTACCACACTGTCTGTGCCAAAATAATTGTCATCTTGTCAACACTTGTAATGATTTTCCACTCTGTTGTAATGCAAATGATGAAAATATTTTTAAAACAACCATAATGGAGGTAGAAGGAAAAATGGCAGAATTTGACATTGTCATGTATTTGTACACCTTTGTGCACTGCACCTTGTGCCTATGGCCCTAATTAGTTTTTCTTCATTTTCAAGTGTTTGTGGGAAGGGAGAAGTGAGGGCACAACTGCTAGAGGAGCAGTAGGCTCAGAGTAGGAGTTATCCTGCCCACACATAGTGCTGCTGATCCTACTTCATCCCACTGACTGCTGTATTTTCATTATAAGCTTGGATTCTGTTTCCCTCTTTATTACAAGGATGTTACAATTCTTTATTCTTCACTGACAGCTGGCAACAGGTAATGCTGGCTGTTATTTTGTTCGCTCTAGTCAAGCACATTCATTTCTAAATATAACCATGTTTTGTTTGCTGTATTTTGTTCTTGGTGTGGTTGAATGCCATCCTTGGAAAGATGTGCATTGAGCTAGTATTGAATAAGTAGCTTGCCTTCGGCATTCATGAGTAAATTCTGTAGTTTTTGTTTCAAGGCTTTGACATGTCATCAAGTGTAAATCTATTCTAATGCCAAAATCCCTCTTGATGTCTGATGCCAATCAGCAGCTTTTCATCTTGAAAAAGGTAGTGAATAATTTGCCCTGTGGATATTACACAGACACCATATATGGCAAGAAGCAAAGAGAGGGGAATCCCATACCCATTTTTCAAATTCAAATAATCATGTTCAACCAGTTTGCTTTCCTAAATACCATTGGTAGCCTGGTACATTTTCTCGCTTTCAAGTGAATATTGAATACTTGTCTAATTTGCATATTTTGGATGTGTAGAAACAATATGCTCTTTCTGCTACAGTATTTTATTTCATGAGTTGTAGCCAACATGCTGAAATATGTGAATTATATTACATTTGTTATTTTAATAGGAAGTTCAAATTTTTTACCTCCTTAAGCTTCATTACTGTGTAGGTTTTTTTTTAAAAAAGAAGAATGAAAAGGCACTTGCTATATAGGAAGGTCAACATTTTCTTTGTGAACACAGTATGCACCCATGATTTTGAATTTCAATGAATTGTAAGCCCTAATACTGTTGAATTAAAGGCATAAAACACTGTAGTTCACGTGAGAGCTCAAAAGTATGTAATTTCTTTTCTTAGGAAGGAGGCCTACTGAAAACCTAATGAATGTGTTTATATAGTTTCTACTCAGAAGAAAGAAGCAAGTAGAGCTTTGTGTTTAACTCCTTTTCAGTCTGGAATATTACAAGATTTTAGGGTGCATGGGGACTACTGTGATTATTTAATCTGACCTCCTGTGTAATACAGGTCACAGTACTTTGCACAGTTATTCCTGCAGAGGGGCAGATAAATTCTTCAGCTGTAGTGGATGTTTTGTACTGAGTTTGATTGGTTTAAGCTGCCACATTATTCTAAATCTCATGTTAGTAATACTGGTAATACCAGTACTCTGAAGTGTTTTCCTTGTAATTTGTAATAATGCTGAACCTTTCACCCAAAGTTACTCAAAAGAGCTTGCATGCCTTAATTAAACTTTAAAATACCAATTTTTTAGAATGAGATGGCATTTATATAATTTCCAATGTAGTTAATCAGGAATAGAATTTAAACTCATAATCATTTGTTTAACTAATAAATACTTTAAAAAATATATTGAACTCTAGAAGGCTACTTCAGTGGCACCAGACCTACAGCTTTCATACAGCAGAACTCAAGGATGACAACAGAAGTTAAAATGTTAGATGATCTTAGCTTTAGCATCCATTTTGCCAAAAAATAGGATAAGTTAGGCTGAGCAGATGTTTGTGTTTCTTTGGTTAGGTTTTTGCCAGTGTCTTGCTTGGGATCATACAAGATCTGTCACAGTACTGGAAAAACTGGAACTTCTAAGTCCTGGCTGAGCTCCTGAGTTATTGGGTCATTGTCTGTTGGAATAATGTATTCTGTAGATTTACTGGAAAACAGTGTAGGTCTTTTTAACATGGTTAGATTATATTTATATATATATTAATGTTCTGTTTCCTACCATCACATAAAACAATTTGATAAATAACAGCAAGGTAATTACTTATTATTTAACTTATTTTTAACATTTGATCATCAAATAGTTCTCCTTTCTTTATTCCCAAAGTCAAATTTAAAGTACAAATTACCACTTGCAGTCAGGCTTGGGTTCTGGCAAGACCTCACCTTGCATTGCTAAGTGACTGTGATGAAGCTGCATTAAATAAAGCTGAGCAGGGGCATAACCTGAAAACTGGATGTAAATGTTTTGTTTGGATTATTTAGTTTTCCCCTGTACCACTGCAGAAAAAAACCCCACACTAGGAAAGCCTGTGGTCTCCAGGAACACTGCTCTGCTGCTAAGTACAATTACAGGGAATGGTTGCTGGGCAATCAGCCGTCAAGTAAACTGAGATCCCTTAGCTTTCCCATACTTATCTTGATTAATGATTTAGCTAGTCATAAAATAACGTGTATTTGTTATTTAGAGAGAATACTTAATGTTTTTCAGGGGAAATAAAAAGTGTGCCTCATCAGTAAAAGCCTTTCTTCTGGTTGAAACAGGCCTTAATTAATATTATAAGTAAAATCAAGCTGATATAAATCTCTAGTATGTTTTAATTGCAAAACCTCTTATGTTAACCCTGACAGATAATGCAGAAAGTATCAAACTTTTCATCATTTGCAGTTCTTCCAGTTGACACTTCATGAGTTGTTTTTTTTTTTAAAAGACAAATCACCTGCTTCTCAATTACTTGTTTTCAGCAGTAGCAAGGTCTGATCCAACTCTGGTTAACATTCAGAGGCTGTTTTCCATTTACTTGCAGAGCACAAGGATTGGCCATGAGTCAAAAAAGCCAAACTATATAGTTATAGAAAGTATTTCTCAAATTTCTTTTCTTCCTTGGTACAGCCGCGTGGTATCTATATCTTATTTTGAATAGGGTGATGTGGGAAAGTTTCCTTCAAACTGAGCAGAGTCATTCTTTCAAAGTGATTTGTAATATTCCAAGGTAATTTTGATCTCCATTTGAAGAAATGCAAAAGGCACATCCAAAACTGTCTTTACCAAATTCTGTAAGTACACTAAAAGGTGGAAGAATGGTAACCACGTACATGAGACACAAATTGCCTTCAGAATGTCCATGTAAATTTTCCCACAAAAATAGGGAAGTGACATTCATTCACAATGTCAGAAGAATATTATTTTTATGCTTTCACTCTACAGGCTTAACACATAGACTGACTTCTTTATGATTTGTTCTATCTTAGGGCTATTTTCAGTGTAATCTTTTTATGGGGCTATATTATGTGTAAAAATACAGTTTTCTTGACATAAAACGTATGTTCATAGGACCATGAAAATGCTCCTTCTTTTGGGTGCCCAGGACCATTAAGAATGTCTAAACTATTAAAATACAACACATTTTATTTCAAAATTGGGAAGAGTTTCAATGTTAATTACAGCTGAGGGTTTTGCAAGCGTTGCCACCTGTATGAGGGCTTAACAACTTTTCCAATTTTGTTTGTCAGTGTGTGGTACATAATATGTAAATTTGGTAGAAGTTTTAAACAAAAAGGGCTGTGGGTTGGTTTTAAAGTGTATTTGTTTGTATATAGAGTTCAGTGTTTTGAATGATATTTTCAAAGAGTATGACTTTGAGAACAAGAACTGAGCCATTACCTGTTGAGGAAGAAATACCTCTGGAATAAAGGGTACATAAAGGGAGCTTTCTTACAAAATATACTAATGTGGGTGAGGGTAAAAAAAGAGTCAAGGATAGTTTATTCCTATTTCATTTCCCTAAAGCAGATTTTCAGCCTCCAGGCTGGGGGTTTTGCCTTGCTTCTTGTTGTTTAGACTATCAAGTGTGACAGTGTGGCCTTTTTGGAGGCAAAAGAAGAAAAACTTTGAGTTCTTTTCCTTCTTAAAGTTCTTTCCTTCTTCCTTCTTTCCTTTTAACAGAAAATGTGTTTCTTTGATTCAATATCAATTTTTTAATGGCATAAGATATGGAAATGTACAGATGCTGTTTTGATGGTGGAGATGCAACTAAGCAGTCCGTGTGGTAGTCCTTAGAGGAGAGGCTTGGAAGAAAAAGTTTTTGACAAGCTGTTTCAAAGAGAACAACTTTCTTCCCAAAGTTTGCCTCTTTTCCTAAGCAGTCACAAGGAAGTAACTTTCAATACATTTACGCACAGCTGTCATTTTCTCAACTAGTTCCATATTTCAAAAAAAAATTGGTTTACTTAATAAGTTCAATATTTACAACAGATAAATGTGAATATCTTCAGTTCTGAGCTAGGTAAAGCCATGGGTGCTGATTTCACCTTTTTTAATAATTGGTGCTTATCTTCCCATTTTACCTCTTCATGGTAGTTTCCTCTTCTTATCTAAAAGCCCAGTGTCTCCAGATTTATTGTTTATTTTCAGATGTCCTGTGAAGGTAGATTTTCATGGAGAAAGAGGCAGTTCTTTTTCAAGTTGCCAGACTTCATCTTTCCTGTCACATCCTATAGATGCCTTCTGGTACTTCAAAATAGACCTTGAGGTACCAGCATGGCACTGACTTCACCCAGTATAGCTTCTCCTCTCATAGATCATCTTGAATTTAGTCAATGGCTTTCTTCTGAAATCAATTATCATTTTCATTAAAGGTCTAAAATCTTTAAGACTTTAATCTTGATATCTATTTTTAAATGACTGACAGATATAAAAAATGGTAGAGGTGTAAAGGAGCAAGAGTCATAGCCATCACTGATTAGTAAGTCGTTGAGTTTAAAAACACAAAGAGGAGAAAGTTGGAGATTACTGTGTAATTTTTTGTTATTAATGGGAAAACACAATTGTAGCAGTGTATTTACTGTTCCTTTTTTTTCTTCATTTTCTTGTGATTTGTATGAGTGTAGTTTGGGAATGGGTGATTTAACCAAAGAAAAGGAACAACTACTTTAAAAGAACGAAACCTGTAGTACATTATCTGGGGAGGGGTTTTGGCTGGCTACGCAATAATTGAGGGGTTTTTTCAAACAGTTGGTTTCATAATGTGTTGTCCATTACTTGGAGTTATCTGAGTTCTATGTAAGTTCTGCTATCCTTAACAGGCTGGAGAAAAAGAAAAGATAATGACCCAAGATAAACAAGTGAAAACTTTCTCAGGTTAGAAGCTCCAGCATTTGGCAGTGCATGCCCTACTTAGCAATGTCTCACTGTCTATGTGATAAGATTGTTTTAGGCTCTTCATGACTCACTACTCACTTTTTCAAAGCTTCAGATATTTGTTATACCAAGAGGGAGAAAAAGTCCTACATAATTAGTTCTGTTTACTTGATTAACAATTTTATTCATATACTAAGTGAAAAGTTCTGTTTATTTTGATTAATAATTTTACCTGTATACTAAATGAAAGCATTTTCCCTTAGGCGACATAGCTGGAGCAAAATATTTCCTTTTTACATGTCCAATTCATTTAACTTCTATTCAAAAGGATATTCTTTTTTCAGCAATTATTCCATCTCCTCCTCTTTCCAGTTGCTAATAAGACAGTACTGCATAATACTACATAATACATACTATACACTGACTAACATGGCTTATTTTTCAAAAAATAGTAAGTTGGAATTTCCTACCTGAACTCAACTATTTAGCAAGAGTTCTGCCAGAGTGTATAAGGAAGTTCAAGTCTGGAATGCAAAGCAGAAAGATGGGGGAAGAACTGAATTTCTAATGCTAATATTTAGTCAAAAGATGAACTCTTTTTAACCCTGTGCTCTATGTAGTACCTGGCAGTTGTTTAAAAGTGACAGATTTTTTGCAGCTACCTAATGTTTCTGGGGCTATAAGATATAAGAGTAACAGGAAAGAAATTATTATTTCCTGAAGCAGGATCTTGTAATAAATTCAAATAAAATAAATAATCTGTTTGCTTTAGTAAAACTAGTTTAGATTCCAAAATCACACTGTCAGTTACTACATGGCACTTGTGAAAATATTCTTCTCTTTTGGTTTTATGTATTTTTGAATGGAGTCCAATCCTTCCAGCAAAGGTTTTCTCCCAGGATCCTTTTGGGTGTGAGTTAGATTTTCACAGAGTAACTCATCTACCTTGTAATAATAAATGGCTTCATAGAATTTACAGAGCTTCCTATAGAAACTGAGTGGTTAAGTCTTACCCTTACCCAAGCAGCTCCTAGAGCAGCAAAGAGAACAGAAATATGTGCTCTGATTCTCACAGAGTTTGCACTGTGTTGTGTTTAAGTTCCACAGACCTTTATAACTTCTGATATGCTTAGGAAAAAGGAAATTAACACATCCTCCAAAATATATTGTGCACTATAATTGTGCTGTGGTTGGTTCACATTAAGTTTCAATAAGACAAGAATGTGACAGGAGCATTTAATTAGTCAATAAATACCTGTTTCTGGAAGTTGACAACCTGGAAGGTGCCGTACTTTGGCGGTTGTTATCCAGCACAAGTCCTGTCAGGCAGTACCTGTCATTAAGTGTTGTGCAAGACCTCACCTTAGACTGGAATACTTCAGAGTAAATGGTTTTTTCCTTGGTTCTTGATTTTCCTTGATTAACCATATGTTGACAAGGAGAGTGGAATATTTTAATAAGAAAAAGTAAAATTATAAAAATCTTAAGTGACAAGCAGCCTGTGGTGTCTATGTCATATTATGTAAGCAATCAAACTGTCTTTTTCCACTTGCTATGATGTGTGATATGCTTAAGATGTAATCACCCAAAGTTGTGAAGTAGGAATAAATTAAAAGTGTGTAATGATGTGTTTCTTAGGAATAATCGGTGTGATTAAAATTCCAACTTTAATAACAGAATGGCATCAAAAAGTTGTTCAGTAATTTTCCGTATATTTGGGGGTTCTAATGAAAAAACTACATTGCTTTAATTTAGGTAATTAAATTTTCCTTCTGAATAGATATTGGTGCCCACCTATTTTCCATCTTGCATATACATAATTAAAATCATGGAATTAAGTTAGAAACAGATGACATCTTTAGAAACAGATGACATCTTCAGAAGTCAGGATTTTAATAATAGACCCTGATTCTTCAGTCTGTCCTTTCTCAGTTCATGAGTAGTGGGAACTCCCCTAGGTAAAAATTTAAAAAATAAGCATTGACTGTAACTGTCTTTTCCTTTTTTGTTTCTATTTGTTGAAGAGCTACTCTGGTATCTGTTTAAAGACACATGCTATAACAGTGGTATTTAACACTGAGATACATTGTCGTTGTGCTTTGCAGTTTTTCAGTGATCACACAGTTGTGGTTTTGCTTTTTGGGTTTTTTTTCACATGAGCAGAGATGCCTTTGCCTCACGGGCTTTCCATGCAACGTATTGTACTTCTTGCAAACAGACTTTTGAAGCACTGATATCTTTGCCTGGGTGGCCACATTCTTCTTCAGTAAGCAGTCATCTCATGACTTCAGGAGTGGACCACATATGCTGCAAGACACCTTGGAGAGGTGGTGATGGAGAAGCAGAACTGCTCTGGGGGTGAGATGCACTCAGCTTTACCAAGTGCTAGCAAATGTTCACCTGGCTAAATGTGTCCATAGCCAAGGGTTGCAGTCTTCACAGTTGTCAGGGACTGAAACTCCAATTGATCTCTGACTCTGCATCAGGTCCATCTGGTCTGGAAGAGGCCATTGCCATGACCATAGCTATATGGGACTAACTATCCATTTACTCTTCTCACTAATAATTGTGGCTGTTACTAACCCTGGAATGGAAGGAAGAAATCAGAGGAGGAAGAAGCAAGGCTGAAATTGCTTGAAACTCTCCATTATTTATGCAGTTGTTTAGCCTGTTTGGATTTTGAACTCAAGGGACACAAGCATCCTGCACTGGTGTGTTCTCCTTTTTCCTCCTGACAGATGAGATCGTGGCAGCTATTTCATCCTCTCTTCATCATCAAACCCCCTGTGGAGAACCTGTATATAGAAGAGGACATGGGGAAATAGTTTGCTGTTTTTCTTCCATGCCTTGAAGGATATTTTAAGGAGGGTGTAACATCAAGTGGGATAAACCAGCAATATATTTATAAAGGGAGTCTTGCACCAGAAATCAGTCCCAATCAAGTCATTTGCACATGGAGAAAATTCTTCCCTGCACTTGCTCTTGCAACTGAAATTTGGAGCTAGTCAGATTCTCAAATGCTTTTTGTGATCCACTTTTTCTGTTCAGTTCTGCAGTCCAGTGGGTTTGTAATTTTTTTTATTTTTTTTTTTTTTCCCCAAGCTGGCAGCATTGACAGTAGTTCTTTACTTATCATTCTTTCCCCAGGGTTTGAGAATATTTTATCTAGGCTCTTCAGTTACTGTTTAGCCTAATAAAGTAATGCTTGAATATGGTGCTATCAATAGACTCATCACTTAAGGGTTAATACAGTTTGGTGCTAGATCTTCCCTTCCTTTGGAAAATCCACCCATGCAAAAGAGAAACAAGAGCTGAAAAGGAAATGCATGAACCTGACCTTCAAGGATTTCCAAGTAGT